>NC_058120.1:28116337-28221337 GCF_914725855.1 Thunnus albacares | reverse complement strand
CTGTAAAGGAAACGTAACGCTAGCACCGAGCTAACAGAGATCACCGTCGGCCCCCTGATTGGTCCCTTTGTTGGTGTATCGCTCAGAAAGAAACATGAGGATTTAATTGACTTATAAAAGTAAAGTTACTTTCACGGAGCACATAGTTGAATTTAGTAGAATATAACCTTCTTTTTAGTATATTTTGAGTATATTCAACTGCTTCTACAGGATCTCCTCGTGCTCAAAGGCTTCTACTTTTAGTGATTTTCTGTTATTTATATCCTGTTATGATGTTAAACATGATCAAAGTTCCAAAACTTGCGGTGAAAGTGTGTAGAAATGCTGCCTGCAAGTTAAAATCCAGGGCGTCAACCTGCTCTGAACGCTTCATTTGTTTTTATCTGCCAACCCATAAACATCCCTCCGTTCTGTAGCCTTGGTTGCTAAGGTGGTTGCTAAGGTTTTTCAATGTGTTGTTTATGTCGTCCGCTCTCATATCTCAGATCAGATTTTGGCTCCAACATGTACGGATGGATTTGAGAAGTTGACATTTTAAGTAAAGAACAAGGAAAAGTAGTGAAATCCTGCTACTACACTTTGTTTCATGGTTTGTTGACGTTGCGTCTGGAGCGGCTGGATTTTGCAGTGAAGCAGTTTCCTGAAGCTGACCAATCAGAACAGAGTGGGCTCATCGGGAGGCGGGGCCTTAAAGAGACAGGAGCTAAAACTGCCTGTTTCAGACAGAGACTGAATCCTGAACTGTAAAAAATATGGACGTATTCACCGTGACGTCACCCATTGGTTTGAGAACTGCCGTTTTGAAGCCTCGAGTGTAGCGCCATCTTGGATTTGGCTGTCGCCATGTTTGATTTTTGGAGCCAGAAGTGACCATATTTGGACGAGAGGGTGGAGCTGACCATAGCGCTAGCTGCTAGCTTGGTTAGCACAGTGCATTTACGCGCTATGGTTAACAGTGATCGTGCTAATGCTAATGCTAATTTTCGCTAGAGAAAAACAGGCTTAAAACCGTTAAAACAAAACGTACTCACCGGAAAAAACTGATCATCCGACTCATTGATGGATCTTTTATTAAAACCATATACTGAACAAGACTGTTTGCATGCAACCACAAAGTTACAATTAACTTTAGTGAACTGAAAACACTGTGAAATAGCTTTATCGTCAAATTTAAATTAAATGGGACCATAAATTACAAAATGAACATCATGCTGTATTGACGAAGACTTGAAACTAGCGATTGAGACCATTAACTCGTTAGGAAACAGTTTACTGAGGTAATAAATCAAGAGAGAAGTAGGGTCATTTTCTCATAGACCTCCATACAATCTGACTTCTTTTTGCAGCCAGTGGAGTCGCCCCCTGCTGGCCGTTGGAGAGAATGCAGGTTTTTGGCACTTCCACACTGGCTTCATTTTTCAGCCCCAGACGTTGCTGCTTGGGCTGAACTGAGGGGCTGCATAAAGGACCAGAGCAAAGATATTCCTGTAGAGCCCCAGAATATAAATACAGACCTGGAAATGTGCAGAATATATCCTTTTTTTAAAAAGTGAAATACATTACAAACATTGCAGTGTTATATGAGGGTTTACAAGTTCCTCCTACAGTGCAAATTTTGTCCATAATGAGTTTCAGCTCATTGTTTATCTGTCCGGCTGCAACTTTACTGTTCTGGTTCACTCTCAGAGCTCTCATAGTGTCGTTTTCAGAGAAAAAGCTGTAAAAAGCCGCTGTACACTACTATAACTTCAGATGAATTCCATGTAACGTTAGCATACAACAACCTGATGACACATAAAGCAACTATTTCTCTGATTTTAAAGCAACCACAGATACACAAAGCAGACGGGAGAGAAAACACGTGAGACGGTAAACTGCATGCTCTTTATTTCGCTTCTTACGGTATAAAGTTGAGGAAACACGTCGCCGTGCTGGTTCAACAGATAAACAAACAGCGAGAGGTTTGAAGTGCCGCTGACTCTTAAATATCTTAAACTCTCTAAATGTCACATTAGTCGTGTTCAGTTTGTTGTCGAGATGTTTTTTTCAGTTCTTCTATTCTCAGGGATGAAACAACGGATACACAGCCGATGTCAGAACGTTTCACTGTTCATCTCGGCTTTAATTGAAAACGATGTTGAAAACTAATTTCAAAAGAGAAATTAAGACTTTGAAAAGTGTCTAAAGAAAAAAACAACACGGTCATTAAAACTCTACCCGCCTCCTATTCTCTCTCAATTAGATGATGTTTGCCTGAAATTAGACTGTAATTACACTGACAGACTGCTGCTTTCAATATTTTTAAAGCACAGAAACAATATTACACATTCACTTATTACAGTTTTCTTTGTAAAAGAGAAGCAGTGAACGTGTTTCTGTCATTTTCTTAAATTAAATGTAATGAGCCCAGATGTTTCATCACAGTTTGCTTTATTTGCACAGATAAATGAAAGAAAAGTGACAACAAGATACTATTGACTGGAGCTCAGGGATCAATAAACAATAAATGAAATTCACTTTTATTTACAGATTGACAGTTTTTTTTTTTGTTTTTATTTGAACTGACTGAACATCTTTCTGTCTTTTTTTTGGTTTGTTTATCTCCAAACAACCAACAGAAATAAAACACTTTTTTTTACATATGACAACAAACTAGCAGTTAAAGGTCAGAGGCTTCAGAAATCACAAATCATTAATTTTGATTTTGAGGCTGTCAGAGAGTTTCACGTGTCAGATATTTGAGTTTGAAGGTCAGACGCTCGTGTTTACTGCCCGCGCTGTTGCGTTTGGTCATTTCAAGCAGAAAAAAATCTTCTTTTGAAAGGTTTTTAAAGGTCTGGAGAGGATTAAGTATTTAATTAATGTGAGAAAAATAAACTTTTGTCATTTATAAAGCAAATCAACTTCCTTGGTTGCTGGGCAGACAACTATTTTGGGAATGAATGAATGAATTGTCGCCATCATAACACATCTGTGGTCGTTTTCCTCTTAAAAATTCGTCCTTCGGGAGACTGAAATCTACAAAAGCTTCGTCTTCACTGTAAGTTAACACATATATAATCTTTATCTAAACATATGAAGCAACATACTGTTGAGAAAGGTTCTGATCCGAGCCTGTTGAGATTTTTAATGAGGTTTTCTTACTTCTGAAACAGAATCCAGAAGTTCTCTCTACTGTTCCAACCAACGCGGAACCTGCAAGACCTTCGTCTCTCTGCTGCTGTAATCTGGATTCATCTTTAGTCTTCTTCAAACTGAGAGACGGTCGAGTGTTTTGACTTAAAGTTAGAAGCCGTTGAATCCAGAGGAAGTTAAAAAAAAAAAAAAAACCCCAGAGCTACAGAGACTGGACATGACCTGCTGCTCTCCTCCTCCTCCTCCTCCTCCTCCTCCTCCTCTTCCTCGTTCCTCCCGCTCTTCTCTGTTTACATGAAACATTCTTTTTCCTGCTTCAACTCCTCCATCTTGTTTTCATGCTGCTTGTCTGTCTGTTTCCTGTCTCTCTCTCTCTCTCTCTCTCTCTCCTGGTCACACACACACACAGATTAAACAGTCTCGTGACGGATAGACGGGCCTCTGGTTGGGGCGGGGCGGGGCTAAGCGCTGTCACGTGTCAGCGGCGGGGGCGGCGGCTGATTGGTCGGTTCGGGAAGCGAGGGCAGCTTTACTGTTGTGTTTCCTCACATCAAACACCTTTTCAACCCGTTGCTTTGACAACCATCAGCCAGCAGCTGATTGGAGCTGACGGAGGCAGGTTCAGACGGGGCCTCCAGCCGTCCTCACGCCGCACTGCTTCGGTTTGGTGGATGAACACGGTTTCGTTTCAGACGCCAATCACACGCAATTCCAAGAGTCTTAACGGACTCCAAAACATGTCAGCTGTGGAAAATCCTTCACTTAAAGCTCCACTAATCAACATTTATGATATTAAATTCATTCAACGTCTCTGTTAAATGAAAGTGGATCCAGTAGTTTCGGGAAATTTGACCAACCCTGCAGCTCTACGGAGCTTTTTGGCCTCCTTTAGCTCCTGGTTTTGGTTTTGCGGCGCATTTACTGTCTGGTTCAGTCTCAGATGGATGGATTCAGTCCGATTTTAACCCAGAGTTGGAACCAAGAATTTCTGTCAGATCAGTAGTCATTTCACGTGCAGGTTGAGGTCTGATCAGAGCCGTCAGACCAGTTCCACAGTCTCATAAAGTTACATCAGTAAGTACAGAAGTAAACAATAACAAACATGGCGTAGAAGAGAGCGTGTTGTGTAAACAGCATCTATGAAAGCAGGTTAATCCAGCTTTGTGCTAGTTTCTATACAAAGTAAATATCTAAAAATAAAGCTGCCTGTAGACATAAGCTCATGGTTATATGAAGAGGAAGTGGACACTGAGTTCAAAGTTGCTCGGTGGCGCATGAAGCCAGAAAAGTCTGACCTGTTCCTGCAGTGTTTTTTGGGCCCACAGAGCATGCTCAGTAGAGTCCTTCTTCAGCTGACTTCCTGTGCTGCTGGAAGTTGTTCGGAGGACGACAAACCCAAGAATTTGAGGAAAATTCTGTGATAATGTCATTGCCAAACATGAACTGGTTTCAGCTTCTCAGATGTGATGAGTTGCTCTTCTGACGTTTTACAGATAAAACAATGAGTCAAGAAAAATGATTTTATTATTTTGATTTGCTTTTTGTGAAGCACTTTGAACGTAGATTTTGAAAATAAAGTTTCCATAAATAATGATTATTATTATTATTGTTTTTATAATAAAAAAAACAGTTCAATGCAGAAAATGAGGCACAAAATATTCCCTCCTTTCAGTTGTATTTGTGATTGTCTTATCTACTTTTTAATTTATTTTTTAATCTGTGCTGGTTTTTTATCACATTTTCATATTTTTCATTTTCCGTGTGTCTCAAACTGTTTCACTGTTTACATTTGTCTTATTATCAGCCTGTCAGTCATCTGTGAAGCATTTTGAGTTGCACTAACCTGAGTGAAAGGTGACATATGATTGATTGCTTGATTGATTAAAATACCTCTGCTTTAAATCCAAGTACAGATATTTTTGTGACATAAACAGAGCCCTGTTATTTACTACTAATTTGTTTTTCCAACACGCCTACAACCAGCCTTCTCTTTTGCACTTTCACTGTGTTTACGTGGTATTTGCAAGGTAAATATAAATGTATGTAAATATATCTTGTATGGAGTGGTTCTTCTTTTTTTCTTATTAAAATAATTAATTTATCTGGAAACTTGTACTGAAGTTTCTTTGTAGAAGAAGAGAAAAAGAAGAAAAAGTGTCCGTTTTTAAAAAAAGATGTGGACTCTTTTGTGTGTTTGTCATGTTACACTGATGGAGGCTTTCTGCCAAAACATGCAAGTTATTCTGCAGCAAAAAAGATATTTTTAGGTCATCATCATCATCAGCCTGCAGGAGCCAGGATGAATTTATTCTCCCTCTCTGAAAAGCGAGGCAGCCGCATTTTGATTTTTCTTGATCAGATGTCTTTTCCATCATCTCCATCACCGACCTGCAGCCCCGCACTCAGTGTCCCTGATTTGCACTTTGATTCAAGCACCACTGGATAAAGCAAATTTCATCAAAGTTGTTTCCTGAATAAAAAAAATGAAGGAGTTTAGTTATTTCCCTCTGCGGAGCGCTGACGCTGACAGCTGACTGAGGCTCAGACTGAGCGATGGATCCATGTGAGCGAGAAATGTGACAAAACACCAACAAAACCAGCATCGTTTTCAACCAACATGGCCAGTAGGTTTATGGGAATCTGTGATTTTGTGAAGAAGAAGAAAGAAACAGAGAGTTACAGTCTGTGGTATGACAGTTAAAACCCAGAGACACATCGAAGTTATTCATCATTCATTCCTTTATGTTCTCAGTAAAGTTCAGCAATCTTATGTTTTTGGAGATTAATTTTGAATAACTAAACCACATCTCAATGATTACAGAATTATGCAAATGTAGTTGCCACTTACAATACTGATGTCATGTTCAGATCCTGTAGCATCTACAGCCTCAAAGCTGTTTAACGTGTGTGTGATTGAAGGAAAATGGCTACAGATATCATATTGAATAAAATATGCTGGAGCTCAGTCATACACTGGTTATTCCACCCAGTAACATGTTGTTTAAAACCCAAAAATACTTAAAACATAACGTCAGTATTGTAAGTGGCAACTACATTTGCATAATTCTGTCATTACTGAGATGTGGTTTAGTTATTCAAAATGAAATTAAAAAACTTTTTTTTGCAAAAAACAAGATTGCTGAACTTTACTGAGAACATAAAGGAATGAATGATGAATTACTTAGATTATAAAAATGTACTCACTTTCCAAAAAACCTGTTTACAGTAGCATAAAAATGTACAAGAACTGAAAAATGCACAACAGATAAATGTCCTCACTTCCTAAAATTTACAGTAGCGTAAAAATACACAACTACAGATAATTATCTTCACTTTTCAAAAATGTCCCTACTTTATGATAAATGTCTATGTCTTACATAAATAACCTCACTTTACAAAATTTATCCACTTTCTAAAAAATGTCCTCACTTTCCCAACTGTCAGTATCCCAGAAAAAAAATTACAGTAAAAATTACAATTTAAAAATGCACAACCACAGATAAATGTCCTCACTTTCTGGAAATGTCCTCACTTCCTAAAAATGATCCCACACCACAAAAATGTTTCCGATTCACAAAAATGTACACACTTTACCAAAATGTTTTCATTTCCAAAATGTTTACAGTAGCGTAAAAATACACAACTACAGATAAATATTTTCACTTTTCAAAAATGTCCCCACTTTATGATAAATGTCTACGTCTTACATAAATAACTTCACTTTACAAAATGTATCCACTTTCTAAAAAATGTCCTCACTTTACAAAACTGTCGTTATCCTAAAAATAAATTTACAGTAAAAATTACAATTTAAAAATGCACAACCACAGATAAATGTCCTCACTTTCTAAGAAACATCTACACTTTCTGGAAATGTCCTCACTTCCTAAAAATGACCCCACTTTACAAAAATGTTTCCAATTCACACAAATGTTTTCATTTTCAAAATGTTTACAGTAGTGTAAAAATACACAACTACAGATAAATATTTTCACTTTTCAAAAATGTCCCCACTTTATGATAAATGTCTACGTCTTACATAAATGTCCTCACTTTATAAATTTACCCACTTTCTAAAAATTGTCCTCACTCTCCAAAACTGTCATTATCCCAAAAAAAAATTTACAGTAAAAATTAGTTTAAAAATGCACAACCACAGATAAATTCCCTCACTTTACAAAAATGTTTTCATTTTCCAAAATATGTTTACATGTTTACAAATGTACACGAATTGAAAAATGCACAACCACAAATAAATGTCTTGACTTTAAAAAACTGTTTTCATTTTACAAAAAGTCCTCACTTTTTAAGAAATGTGTTCGTTTTACAAAATACTCAAACTTTCTGAAAAATGTCTGCACTTTCCAAAACTGTTTTAATTTTCCAAAACATGTTTACAGTAGCGTAAAAATGTACAATCATTGAAAAATGCGCAACCACAGATAAATGTCCAACACTTTACAGTGTTGTAAAAATGTACAAGAAATGAAAAACCACAGATGTGAATGAAAACAGCTGGAAATGAAAGAGACATGAAAATCACGAATAATAATCTTTTGATTTGTTAAAGTGAGTGAAAGCTCGGATCTGTGCAGACTGTCGGGAAGACGGATGCGTCTGTTTCCTGGTGTTTTCTCGCTGTTTGGATCCAAACAGGGCCGGCCGTGTGTTCAGGTTATGGCCTTCGTTCCTACCGAGGAGGTCGGATATCTGACAAACCTCCACCTTCCTGTCTGCTAACCAGCCATTAGCTGATTGGAGGCCGTCGACGTGTAATAATAATTCCAGCAGGCCATAGTCTCCTCAGGGGGGGGTCGGCGCTGGTGATGGTGGTGATACTGGTGGTGGTGAGGAGGAGTGGGGGGGTCCATTCTTTCATCTATCCATCCGTCCAAATCAGCATTAATCAAGACGGCTCCGTTCATTCCTCCTCGTATCAAATCAGACAAATGATTACTGGCATTCAGGCGACGAGGGCCGTCGACGGCGAGGGGCCGAGCTGCGCCGCAATCAGGCCGCCGCTCGCTTCCTGGAGATCCCACCGCTGAATCACAGTGTTTTTCTTTTCTTAACTAATCGTTTAATAAAAAGGACGATGATTGACATGCAGGAAATAAAGAAGTTGTGTGTTTCCGCGGGAAAAAAACGCCCCGAATCTGCACATCACAAACCTGAAGCCGAGAGTATTTAGATCAGCACACATCAGCCCGATCTGAAAATACTCATCATTCCTTTTTAATTTTCCCTTTTTTTCTTCTTTTCTCAATCAAGCTCTGTTCCAGCAGAGATAATTTCATTTCCACTGTGGTGTAAATACAGCACACTGCCCTGAACACCACAGAAGAAGAGAGCGGGTTTAATCAGGCTGCACATTTATAATCTCATGAGGTAAAATGTTAAACAGCAGGACCTGAAGGGACAGATGTTTGTCTCCGGATAAAACAATGAAACATAATGTGTTTTTATGAGGTGTTTGGTTCCTTAATTATTATTTACAGATTGTCACAATGTTAAAATATTTATAATTATATCATTTTTATATATTTAAATATATAAACAGCAAAAAGCTCTGAACAGCTGGATGTGATTGAGGCGAACTTGTGTGTTTGACATGTTTGTCAGATGTGGATGAAAGAAGCAGAGACAAACACACACACACACACACACACACACACACACACACACACACACGTATTTGTATATGTACACTAATGGATGTAAAACATTTCCCAGCTGTAACCTAAACCTAATTCTTACCCAAAAAAAGATCCTCACTTTCCAAATTGTTCTCAAAAACGTTACTGTTCGTTTAAAATGTTTGTTTTCACTTTCCCAAAATGCCGCTGCTTTACAGAAAACGTCCTCACTTTACAAAGAATTTACCTATTTTCCACAAAAAAAAAAAAAAAAAATGTTTTAAAACAAATGTCATAATTTCCCAAAATGTCACGAAAATGTAAAATAAGGACATTTTGGAAAGTGATGATACTTTTTTTTACATTTTACAGTCAAATTTCTCTTTAGAAACTTGTGAGACTCAGATGCTACAAACATTTCTCATGTTTTTCTCTGTAATAAAGATCCAAACAGAGATCAGCTGTCTCTCCTACACACCTGTCACCTGAGCTGTAAAATTACAAATCAAAATACAACAGAAATAAGATATTTTTAGCGTGTTGTGGCAGATAGGTGATGGTACAGTTAACTTGTTTACATTTTTCATTTCACATTTCATTTCATGTCACAGTTTTCATAAACAGCATCATTGCAAACTGAATCAAACAGACAGTTTGTGCTGAAGAAGTTTATTTTTATTACACTTAACATGAATTCTATCATAATGTCATAAAATCTCACAATCACACTTATTTAGTAATTACTTACTAAATAATCATTACAGGTTAGATTTATTACAGCTGTTTGATTTATGACCACACTGGCTTTGTTTTGTGTGTTTGTGACCAAAATGTTGTTTGTTTGTTTCTAAACAGCAGTGTTGTGAAGTGGAAACATGACACCAGGTAGCTCACCTGAGCAAACACATGGACGCGGGTGAGAGAGGGCGTGGGGGGGGGGGGGTCAACTGAGGGAAACAAAGAGAAAAAGAGAAGAAAGAAGCTCCAGAAATGTTCCATCTGAGCCAAAGTCATAAAGTTTTTATCAAACAAACGGGAGGAAATAGTGCATTTATTGGGGACTATTTTCAGCAGCGGATGAATACACAGTCGGTGCTCTAGTAGGATTGAGTCAAAACGAACGACAGTGTGTGTTCATGGTGATGAAGGTCCGTACAGTTATTCAGCAGACCCTTTTTTTCCCACGCTCCACCTGTTCCTCCAGGTCTGTATGGTGAGTGTCTCACCGCTGTCCCCCAGGGACCAGCTGTGGTTCTGGGCCACGCTGCCGCAGCGGCCCCCTGGCTCTCTAATCCCTGCAGGCTCTGAGAAACCTGGTGAGAGGCCTCTCCCAGACAGCCAGGCTGTCATTAAATCACTGATCTGATCATTGGAGGCCACCGGTGGTTACCAGCAGACACTGAAAGTAACATTTAAGTACATTTACTCAAGTACTTAAGTACAGATTTAAGGTACTTGTACTTTACTTGAGTATTTCCATGTGATGCTACTTTATACTTCCACTCCACTACATTTCAGAGGGAAATATTGTACTTTCTACTCCACTACATTTATCTGACAGCTTTAGTTACTTTTCAGATGAAGATTTGACACAATGGATAATATAACAAGCTTTTAAAATACAACACATTGTTAAAGATGAAACCAGTGGTTCTGGTTCTTCTTCTCACATGCTTTCATTTCAATAAATGTTCAAATGATCCAATGTTTCAGCAAAAAATCAAAGATTAGAGAAAAAGTCCAAAAACTGAAAACAGATTTGTGTATCAGAACTTTGTTTTTTCTTCTTTCCTCTCCCGTTAATTATCTCACGACCCCTCAGATTTATCTGCTGACCCTTTGGAGGGGCCCTGAACCCTAGGTTGGGAACCACTGGACTAAACTAGCTAACTGTATATAAAGTAGTGTAAACTAGCTCCACCTCCAGCAGCTACAACAGTAACATGCTGCTCTAACACTGATGCTTCACTATTAATAATCTAATGATGTCATATATAATAATATATCAGTCAGAGGGACCAAACCACTACTTTTACTGCAATACTTTAACTACATCAAGCTCATAATACTTATGTACTTTTACTGCAATACTTTAACTACATCAAGCTCATAATACTTATGTACTTTTACTGTAGTAGAATTTTTCATGCAGGACTTTTACTTGTAATGGAGTTTTTACATTGCTGTACTGTACATTGGTACTTTTACTGCAGTAAAGTATCTGAGTACTTCTTCTTCTTCTCACCAGAGCTACAGGGACACAATTCTGTCTTACAAGCTTATTTTGCATAATTTTATAATCATTAAAGTTAGTTTCGGTGCTGCAAAGATGCACCTGAATGAATTTTAGGATGAAACAAAAACACACAAAAAAACCTAGCCTGTAATGCACCTGTTACAAAACGATGTGGAGGTGCCAGAGAGGAGGAGGTGGACGAAGGAGGTCCAGAGGGAGTCCCCAGCTCGCCGGCTGACAGTGGGAATGTTTGGTATTAGCAGGACGAGGCGGCGCGAGCACAGGTGACAGCAGATTGTATTTCAAGATAATTGAAGGATCGGTAGATATTTAAACGATCAACAGACAGCCCAGAACGTTCTCACACTGACTCCAGATCAGCTGTTGGGTAGTTCAGGAGGAGGTGGGGGATAACGTCAACAGGTTTGTTGTCACACATGAGAATCCGGCTGAAACCGTTGGTCATTTGCTCAACATGTGTCATCAGTTTCACTTTAGTTGTGTGACAGTGAAACAAAGGCTTCTTCCAGCTTTGTTTTTTCTGACCTTTTAAATTTGTTGATACAAAAATGTCTTTTTCAGCTTCAGTTTTTCATCACCAGGACGAGTCTTTGATACAAAAACACTAGAACATTTATATCTTAAAGGACCAGTGTGTAGAACCTAGCGACCTCTAGTGGATTGTTTTAATTAGTGTTTAATCACCTGAAAATAGGAATTGTTGTGTTTTCGTTGCCTTAGAATGAGCCTTTATATCTACATTGGAGTGGGTCCTCTTCCACGGAGCCGCCATGTTGCACTGCCATGTTTCTACAGTAGCCCAGAACGGACAAACCAACTGGCTCCAGAGAGGGACTTTGTGTCTGTCAGACACTAAATCCTACAGACTGGTCCTTTAAGATTTTTAAGATTTTTGTTACTAAATGTAAAAATGCGCCGAGTTTCAAACCTTCAACATACTTTATATTCACTGATTCTAATTTAAATCTTATTTTAATAGAATATGAAAGCAACTCATGGTCCATTTACTAGATATTTCCAGAGCTTTCAACCGTCTCTCATGGATCGGCTCAGTGTTCATGGAGAGTTTTTTCAGTTCGAAAGTTCAGCATGAAAGTTCTTTATAGTTACTCAGTAAATCCAGACTCAAGGGTCACTTACTGTTTTTCTGCAGCTTATTTGAATTATATTTGATTTGAATGAAGGTCTTATTTTAGTAATTATTAAGATGATATCGGATACTTAAACGTTTTTCGCCACAATAATCATAGTAAATATTTACATTTTGGTAGAAAAATAAGCATTAGAATATAAATGATCAGATATTTATCAATTACTCCATTTTTTTAAAGCAAAATGTAAAAAATATAGCGCAAATTTTTCCCAAATTTACAGAAAATCATCAAAAGAAAATGTAGTAATGATGTAGTGAGTGTTTGTTTCCATCCACTGCTGTTGTGTGAACATCAGCAGATAAACAGCAGAGGACACAACCAGATGACGTCATTAAAAGAGCGACAGTCAAAGCTCAAACGATGGAAAACATGATGGAAATATGACGTTTCTGTTAGTTCTATGTGTTGATGCGAGGAAGGTTACAGTCTCCTCATCATCGCTCCACACAGATCTGATGTTTTCAGCTCTTCAGTCACATGATTCATGTACGACATCATGTATTTTTTATCCACACGACTACTTTTACACCTCAGACAAGATACTTGTGATGATTGTTTTTCAATCATGAATTGAGAAACTAATCAGCAGACTAATCGATAATGAGTTGCAACATAAATCTATATTATCCTTTAAAAACCCAAAGCGTCTTCAGGTCCCAAAACTCAATTAAAAGGACGACAGACCCCCTGAAGTGGTCGTTGTGGTTCAGGGTCGGGGGACAGAGGGACACTGTAAACAATCCCACGACCTGGTTCGGACCCTTCAGCCATATTTCTCGAAGGTTTGGCGCCTCGGGGGACAGCGGCGGTGGCATCAGGGGCCAGTGATACCTGTTGGCCCCTCCCCCTCTCTTCCTGATTGACAGATGGCTGCTCCATTAGATGAGAATGATAAGTGGCTCTCTGTCGGTAGAAAGAACTTCCTCTTGACATCTGACCCCCGACCCTGACTCTTGACCCCTCTCAGGGGTCGACCAGCCAGAAACACCCCCCTCATCCCCCCACTATCTCTCTCTCTCCAGCCTCGGTGATGGTCTCTCAGCTCTCCACAGGTGCAGCTCAGGCCTAAGTGATGTGGAGAGCAAGCTTTTGTTCGTCTGAAGGAGGAATCTGCCGAGGAGAAAAAGAGAGGAAGAGACAGACGAGAGGGAGGATGAAGAGGTGAAGAAGAAGACAGAGATAATGACAGAAAGAGTCACGAGAAGACGAGTTCAGTCACCTGTCTGACAGATTTACAAGCCAAATGCTAGTGAAATGCAGCACATAAAGGACACGTTCACAGTGTTTCCAGTGTGTTAAACCAGCAGTCAGGTGTCTGTAATCATTCCTCCTGTTCATACTGGATATTAAAAGATCCTTCAAATGTGCTTTCAATGCATTTAAAAGACTGTGTGAAGCTTATATTCAGCTTCATCAGTCTGAGTTAGTCATATCAAGTGGATATCTGACACATTTACAGTCTTTTTAGCATCAAATTCCCTCTTTGTGTTTCCTCGGACAGTGTTTCCCTGTTGAGCTGCAGGTGGAAATATAGTAACAAAAAGAGGAACTTTGGCACTAAAAAGACTGAAAGATATCTACTTGATTTGACTCATTTTGGACGTTTTGAAGCTTCATATTAGCTTCAGATAATTGATTGATTGATTGAATTGTTTATTTAAGTGTCCTGCACCTCTCTGGTGCCCAGCCCATACGGGGCTTACAAGACACTAGACAAAAATAACCAAGATGGCCACATGACGTATCGTAATGTACGGTTCCACAGATTCAAGGAAAATGTCCCGTTATGATGGATACAGTGTTCTCCGTCTCAGCTGCCAAGCATCTCTTAAAAATTTCCATATTAAAAAGCCAACTCGTCACCTCAGCATCAGATAACCAAAACAAATTTTTCAATTCTATCTTTTCAAACAAACAATTCCTTTAGTCACTGTGCAACAAAGGGCGATGAAACACAAAATGAAATTCATCCTCGACAACACGGGAAGACATTTATATCTGCCTACCTACAGATTACAGCAAGAAAAACAGGTTTCACTGTTCATTTGGGCTCCTGACTGTTGTTTTAAGACACACATGAAAAATTGTGAACATTAAAATTGAGACGCTCCTACTGAAGGTCTTTAATGGTGTCAAACTGAGCTTTAACAAGCTTCGTTTCATTGTTAATATGTTTCAATATCATTAAAATGTTTATTTTGTTTTCAGTAACTTTAGATCCATCCGTCTATGGAGGTTGTGAGACGTGTTTTAAAGCTCTGATACAAACTCATAAGATTATTTTTTAACAAACTGCTAATTATTATCATCATAGTCTCGTTATGTTTCAGATACAATCTGCTGTGTGTTGTTTCATCGGCTCAAAGGTCCGGTTGAAGATTTTATTTCCTGCCAACCTTTAGCTCCATCTCACGCCTTGCTGGAGAGGGCTGCTCTCACCTGCGTCATTATTATTATTGTAATTATTTTTTAGTATTATAATAATTGTTATTGTGTGATTTTTTAAAAAGGCCTGAGTACTCTCATATCAGGCCGACTTCTGCATCCCGGAGTCCAAATTTGAAGCTCCATCGACGGCTGTGAACAGGCTCGGGTCCTTCAGCCGACCCCGTCCGCCGCTCTGGACTCAACTAATAATTACAATAATTCAGATTGCCTTATTGTTCTCTCTCTCTCTCTCTCTGTCCTCGTACTTTAAAGTGTTTACAGTAATAGTAGCTCTGCCAGGAGTGGACCGACTCTCTCTCTCTCTCAGTGTATTAATAAGCGGTGCAGTACTCAACGCAGCGCGTGGTAAAGCTTCGCCATGATTACAGTACGCCATCAAGAAAATTAGTTGTTTCCCACACGCGGCAAAGCACAGCGAGGGGTTTGCAACATAACAAGTTGCTTTTGTTTACAGCGGCTCGCTAGCTGTTTTCATTATGCTGAGACAAGCCCATAGACTCGGAGCCAGCTGCCACAAATCACACGTTCAATTATTCTGCTTTACTTATGAGCATCCAAATATTTAGTCCACTTACTGCGAACAAAAACAGTAGTAAAGTGATTACAGCCGCAGAGGAGTCGAGTTCTTCTCCGAGCAGGGAAACAAGAGGAAGGAAGGAGAAGAGAGAAGAGGAGAGGAGAGAAGAGGAGAAGAGAGAGGGAAACTGCAAGCTGCTGACTTTCTTTTTTTATTGGTTTATACAAAACAACCAGAGAGTCACAAAAAACAACAGTCAGGAGCCCAGGAGCTGTTTTTCTTGCTGTAATCATTCCTCCTGTTCATACTGACCATTAGAAGATCCCTTCATAATGCACTTACAATGGAAGTGATGGAGGACAAAATCCACAGTCCTCCTTCTGTGCAAAAAATGTATTTAAAAGTTTATCTTGAAGCTAATATGAAGCTTCAGCGTCCAAATGAGTCAAATCAAGTAGATATCTTTCAGTCTTTTTAGTGCCAAAGTCCCTCTTTTTGTTACTATACTTCCACCTGCAGCTCAACAGGGAAACACTGTCCGAGGAAACACAAAGAGGGAATCTGATGCTAAAAAGACTGTAAATGTGTCAGATATCCACTTGATATGACTAACTCAGACTGTTGAAGCTGAATAGAAGCTTCACACAGACTTTTAAATGACTGTGTGGACACACTGTGGATTTTGGCCTCCATCACTTCCATTGAAAGCACATTTGAAGGATCTTTTAATATCCAGTATGAACAGGAGGAATGATTACAGACACCTGACTGCTGGTTTAACACACACTGGAAACACTGTGAACCCGTCCTTTAATCATCTCACGACCCCTCAGATTTATCTGCTGACCCTTTGGAGGGGCCCGACCCCTAGGTTGGGAACCACTGGACTAAACTAGCTAACTGTATATAAAGTAGTGTAAACTAGCTCCACCTCCAGCAGCTACAACAGTAACATGCTGCTCTAACACTGATGCTTCACTATGAATAATCTAATGATGTCATATATAATAATATATCAGTCAGAGGGACCAAACCACTACTTTTACTGCAATACTTTAACTACATCAAGCTCATAATACTGATGTACTTTTACTGCAATACTTTAACTACATCAAGCTCATAATACTTATGTACTTTTACTGCAATACTTTAACTACATCAAGTTCATAATACTTATGTACTTTTACTGCAATACTTTAACTACATCAAGCTCATAATACTTATGTACTTTTACTGCAATACTTTAACTACATCAAGCTCATAATACTTATGTACTTTTACTGCAATACTTTAACTACATCAAGCTCATAATACTTATGTACTTTTACTGCAATACTTTAACTACATCAAGCTCATAATACTTATGTACTTTTACTGCAGTAGGATTTTTAATGCAGAACTTTTACTTGTGACGGAGTATTTGTACACTGTAGTATTGGTACTTTTACTGCAGTAAATGCTGCTGTAAACAGGGAGGTTAAAACACAAAAACACTCAGAAATTCATTAAAATGTCTCAAAAACAGAGAAAATCCTGCAATTGAATATTCTAACAGAACACTTCCTGTTAAGTCTGACAGGGAATTGAACCTGTAACCCTGCCGGTGTTTAACTCTGCCTTGCTCGGCCCACACAGCAGCTGCAGAGGAAGTCTCAGCTGCGAGGTTAAAGCCTTTAAAGGATTAGTCCACAATATTTGTAAAGTGTTTCTATCAAAGCGTGTAATCCTCCTCCACAGGCCCTGGTGGGAGTCTGAACTCTGCGTTCCTCCGCTGAAGATCTGTAGAGCTCAGCTCGTCTTTCTCTTCAAAGACCTGCCAGGACTCACAGGTCATGACCTTTGACCTCTGCCAGGATGACCCCTCAGCCCCTGTCCTCACTGTCCACCTCCCTCTTTAAGTCTACTTACTCTCTCTGTCAGTCTCAGTTGTTCAATCCAGTTCAGAGCTTCTACTTTACTGAAAACTTTCTGTTTTTCTTTTAATTTCTCCCGCAGCTCTGATTAATTCAACGTTTCCAATGAATAAAGACAAACAAAACGGTTATTTAGTCTGATTATCAGTAGCAGTATAGAGGAGAAAGAGGAAATGTTGTGGCTACTTTTTACTCCACTACATTTATACAACGACTGGATTCACATTTGACATTTGACATGAGATAAATATTATAGTCACATGATTGATCTCAGATGAAAAATGTATCCTGAAACTCTTTCAGGGACTCTGATAGTTTCAGCTTGATGACCAAATAACTTTTAGAAGTTTAAACTTTCATCAAACTCTCTGTTTCCTTTTTGACTTTTTCTTCACTGTTTCCTTCCTTCTGATCTATTTTCCTTCCTTCCTTCCTTTTTCTCTTTTGTTTTATTACTTTCATTCCTTTGTTTCTTCCTTATTTTCTGATTTTCCATCCATCCTTCCTTCTTTTGGTCCCATTTTTCCTTCTTCCCATCTTGATTTCTTCTCTGACTTTCCTTCTTTCCTTTTCACGCTTCCCTTCCTTTCTTGTCTTTTTGACCTTCGTTCCTACCTTCTTTCCTACCTTCTATCTTCTTTCCTTCTTGACTTTCCTTATTTCCATCCTTCCTTTATTTGTTTCCAGCTTTCCAGACTTTTCCTTCCTACCTCACCTCTTTCCTCCTTCTATTCCCTTCCTTTATTTCCTTTTTGTTTTTTTTGTTGAAATATTGGATCATTGAAACATTTACTGAGTGTGATGGAGGAGAAAACTTTTAACGGTAATATTAGTTCCTTCAAACTGAATCGATAGTCGTATTTGCGGTACGAGAAAACATCCGCTGATAAATACGTTTGGCTCTCGAGTGTTGTATGTGAAGTGAACACTGTTGCTAGGCAACTAACAACAAAACGACAGCTAAAACATTAAGACAGTAGAAAACAAAAGTAACATCGATGAGCTGATACATTTTTAAAACACAATTAATGATGCTGTTGTGTAGTTAAAGTGTTTTCCTTCTCTTCAGATGATGTTTACTGTTGTTTATTGAAAGTTACTTTAATGTGTTAATCCTGTTCCTGAACAATGAAATACAGATAATTAAAAAAAGATTCCTGCTGCTGAGTCATGAAGGTGACGTTTTCTCCTCCAACACACTGATGGGAGGCTCCTATATATATATATATATATGTACACACACACACACACACACACACACACACACATATATATATATATATATATATATGTATATATATATGTAGTTATTATAGTAAAAGAAAGACTCTCGTACATATCGTCACCTTACTAAAATAACGGCCTATGTCATTTTTTGCCTAAATCATCTCCTCACGATGCCACTCCTGGTAAAATCGCCCACATCCTCAGTTGAACTCTTTTCTGCCTTTTAAACAATATTTCGTCTACAGTTTTTGTCTCATGTTTTTCCATGTTACATGATCTAATTAAGAAAGATTTGAATACCGTATTATAATCTAACAGCTAGAAATTATGTGTATAACTAAAGAATGACAAATAAGGATCCTCTTTACTTCTGTTTTTTATTTAATGAAAATCTCACTTATCTCACATAATGTAAGTAATCATAACATCATGTGATTGTAGTATTATAGTAGCCTGTTGTGCAGTGTCTAGAGGCGGCTTCTGCACACCGTGATGATTTTTTGTGTTTTCTGAGAAACCTGAAAAAATGACTTGGACCGTTATTTTAGGAAGGAAGGTGACGATATATAAACTGTAAAGTACATTTAATAAAGCCTTGGAGGGTGAGAGCGGACGAACTCGGTTAAAGCGTAACGGCCCGTACTCTTCACTCTAAGAAGTCATTTCATTGGTCAATACTTCACCTGGCCTTCTATTGGTTGGTCGATTTTGACAGCGAACAAACAGTCCGGGAGCAGAAATCCGGGAGCAGACGTTTGACGAGCACACAGAAAATCTGAACGTGAAACCAATAAATCAAGCTCTTAAACTGAAAGACCAAACTCTTGAATAAAGACGCAGTTCATCGGTGGTTTGGATCCGGTCATGAGATGTGTCGACAAGAAGAACAAATATAGAAAATCAGCAGCTGTTTGTTATTGATCAACCTGTGTTTACCTGAGCAGGAGAGACGTAAGCGATACCTTCATGTTATTCTTTAAATGACTCCTTCAATAGGTGATAATGAGATACTTTATTGATCCTCTCCTCTGATATAAGGAGGTTGTCTTGTGTTGCGCCTCCACATACACAGAGAGAGAGAGAGAGGTCAAGAGGTCAGAGGTCAGCTACAGAACAGCATCCAGGAGCTGGAGGCGATTCGAGAGCAGAGACGTCGACCGAAGCAGAATTAATGTTGACGAGCTGTTTTTCAAATCTGTCTTGAAACGTGTTGCCTTTGTGTCTAAGTAGGAAAATTTAAGGCAACTTTATTTAAACAGCACATTTAATACTCAGGACAGTTCCAGAGTACGTCATGTTTTCATTGAAACAAAACCAACATACACAAGTTCATAGATGACCTTTTATAAAAACATAAATATAAAGACAAAAAAAGAATAAATCTCCCAGTCATTACACACTAAACACTCAAACAATCAGACACAACATACAATATTGAAAATTATACAATAAAACAGATGAAGCCAAACATCTGATTCATTCAAAAATGCTTCACAGAAAATAAAAGATTATTACAGCAAAATCAATTAAAAACAAGTAACAACATATAAAACTGAATATACTTTACATTAAAACTATGTAAACACACACATAACAGCTTGATAGAAATATTTAAAAAAAACGATATAAACACATAAAACACATATAAAAGCACAATAATGAGTCGCAGCAGCAAATCAAAACAGTAATTTTGTGCTAAAAAGTCAAAATATGGAAAAACCTCCACTTGATTTTAACAGGATTCCTACTCTGTTCTTTCCACAAGTCGCTAATAATAAAAAAAAATTGCAAACATCTTAATAAAATATCAAAGTTATATTTGCCCAGTAAGATTTAAACATCACACCTGTTACATGAAGCTTTCATCATCATCATCATCATCAAAAACCAGGTGAAACACAGTCAAAAGTTGCTTTTATACTTCTGTGGCAGGTTGAAATAAACTGTGCTTAGATTTAATATATCCTGTTTATTTTGGAGAGCTGCTCCTGCAGTCGGAGCCTTATTAGAGAAAAAACAAGAATGACGTCACCTTTAAACTTGGTGTTTTTTTTTTTGTGGAGACAGGAAAACAGGTGTTGACACTGCAGCCATCCGTATGTGAAGAAACAAGGTTTGTGTCTGTTTACTGTAGAAGGATTGATGATATTAATTGATCGATCATCTTCAGAGGAGTTTTTTTTAGCTATTTTAAAAAAGACGACTGAAGTGTAAAACCTTTCATCAGAGAGGCTCGTTCAGCAGCAGCAGCAGGAGAGTCGGGACATTTTCTGTGTTCTTTGGAGGTTTTACAACAACAAAAGGAAAAAAATTGGGAAACAGTTTGTAACCTCCGAAACGACTCGCAGACTCACACTTCCACCCACACAAACAACACAAACAGCACACTCACTCACTCACTCACACACACACACACACAGCAGACACAACAACACAACTATTCAACTAGATATCTGCAGGAAACCCGAAACACATGACTCACCAGCATCCACGCTAACAGCATCCAGCTGGGACTGACAGCATCATTTAAGAGTGAAAACAGAAGAGGAGAGAAGGTGACGGAGAGGAAGACAAAAGAATATTTAAAAAAAAGAGAGATAATAGAAATATATTCGGATGGAGGAATAAACCGAAGAAGCCCCTCGAGAGGCCGAGCAGGGCGGCAGGTGGAGAACCGGAGAGAATTTAATTTTCGATGTAAGAAGTGTTTTAATGCTCGTCTGTGTCTCTCCTGCTGCTGCAGAAGTTAACTCCAGTTCTCCCAGTCAGAGACCAGTGTATCAGTGAATTGATTTAAAGTTCTCTTCTCTCTGTGCAGAATGATGCACATGTGCAGTTTGTTTTCACATCAGTCTGCTGAAAGAGGAAAGTTTCATCTTCCCTCTTTAACTTTATCGGCCTGACGCGTCTTTTACTTTGACTTTAAACCTGCTTTTCTCACACGTTACATTTCAGACTCAGTCGTTGTTGGTCTGTGACGTTAAATCAGGTGCAGCAGATATTTGTATGAATTTCCATTCCCTCCTTTCATATTTTTAGCGCCTCTAAGACAACTTTAAAATACATTTTGCATGAGACCAAACACACAATTCTCAGCTGCAAATATTCAGTAAATATCCACTTTTTAATGGTTTTAAGGAGGATTTTGATATAAAGTCTTTCTTTTAAACCTCAGACCTGTCACTTATTTATTTATTTATTTATCTATTATTTGTTAGATTTATTGGAAAACCCCTTTCATAAAAAACTATTTTCTTCTTGTTACTTCAGGTGGATGTTGTTCTCGTCTCTGTGCAGAGTTTGTTTCCGAAGTTTCTCCTTGTTCTCACCTTAAATCTCTAGTTTAACACATTAACCTACAGGAGCAGGATCTGTGACATCACAACTAGTTTGGAGCCAATCACGGTCCAGTATGTAACTTACACAATGTGTGATGTGGAAACTTGAAGCCTCCGGTGAACAAACACTGAACTTTACACAGTGAAGGAGGAGGAAACATCTGGCGTCCAGCAGGAAAACTTTATTTACAGATTCTGGATGTTTAATGATTGAAGAGGAGGAGGAGGAGGAGATGAAGACCAGAAGAACGATATCAGACAGTATTTATATGTCTCCCCTCTAGTAAAACCTCCCGTCACATGAACGGCTTTCTACCAGACTGCAGCTGCTTCGTCAACGAGGCCGTCACGTCCTCTGACGTCGTCTTTTACCCGCTTTACCACATGATGTGTCGTTTATACTGTGAACATTTGCACGTCCCTGATAATAACACTAACAGCTCTTTTCACTCACTTAGAATATAATATTTTATAATATATTATAATATTTTATTTATAATATTTACTCATTTTTTATATTGTAAAATGTACATTTCTATGTTTTGATTGTTGTGCATCATGACACCGAAGGAGGAGGATCTTTAAGAAAGCTGATGACACAGTTTTACTAGTGATTTTCTGCTCTGAGATGCTTCATAAACACAGGTTTTCTTTATTATTTGTCTTCTATATACACATGAAGGCTTCACATTGATAAATGTCAACGGTCTGTAAGTTATACTGACGAGACGACATCATCATTTCATCTTAAAAGTGGGTGCAGGAACTGTCATAAATGTCTCCCGTCCCGCTGTGAGGAGCGTTTCTGGTCTTACTCGGAGTGATTCTGCGATAAATACGACTTCGGTCTTTGTTATAAAGTCGATTCACGTATTTTATGACGTTCAAACTTTTACTGTGTCCAAGAAACTCCACGTGAAGCCTTCAATGAAAAAATCCCCCCCCCCCCCCCTCCAAAAAAAAAAAGTTATGTTCTTCTGGTCATGATGGCAGCAGTCGCCCCCCTAACGCTCCCCCCCCTCACACACACACACATCCAACCATCCAACCTTCCCCATGACCCTCACCCCTCCACCCCCTCCACCCCCCACACCCCCCACACCTCCTCCCCGCCCCCCCATCCCATTAGCTGCAGCTATTACAGCCCCTGAGAGAGAGTCATTACCGCTCCCATCCATGATGATGAAGCTCTCAGCTCGAAACACCGGCAGCTTGTACAGACTGCGCTTGATTGGCAGGATACAGGGGGTGAGGAGGGAGGGAGGGAGGGAGGAAGAGGGGCGGAGGAGGAGGGGAGGCGGCGGAGGTGGGGGGGGGGGAGGTTTGGTATAGGGGGTTTGTGTGATGGGAACTCCACTCGAGATGTGAATTGGCTTTGCCACTCCAATCAGGCCACTGGATGACAAATGAAGTGTGTCTCTTTCACTCTCTCTCTCTCTCTCTCTCTCTCTCTATGTCTCACCCTTCCTCTCCTCCTCCTCCTCTTCCTCCTCACCCCCCCCCCCCCCCCCCCCCCCTCTCCCTTCACACTTCTCCTCTCTGTCCGGGTGGAGAAAGAAAAGGGGAGTTCATGTGGGAGCGCTTGACAGCAACACAATCACATTTCTATTCAGCTCCCCCGCCTGCCTATTTTACCTTCCCGGCAGCCGGGCATGCCATGCACGCTAACACACAGGCCGGCCAGCCAATTAGAACGCAGCGCAAAGAATCTGTGAAAGACACAAAAGGTCTTTAGAGGTTTGGACAGGTGTCTCATTTGGCCGCGGGACATAGTTTAGAGGCTTTTTTTTTTTTTTTTTTCCATTTCTTTGGTCGAATTTGTGGGCAGAAAGCGAGGAAGGTTATTTGTCGCGCTGTCATTTTTTTCTCCTTCTTTTCCTTGACGCCCGTCTCGTTGTCTGTCTGTCGATCCTCGCGGCCCCCCCCCCCCCTCCATGGGAATGATAGGTAAATTTAGGAGGAATGAGAGAGAGAGGTGAGGGTGACGGGGTGACTTTACTTTGAGGCCAAGGATTGAAAAATGAAATCAAACCTGATTATTTTTCATGATGGATGTTGGGGCGTCCTTGTTTCTTTCCCCCCCCCCCCACATCTTCCTCTTCTTGTGCGTACAGTAATTACAGTGGGCTTGGAAAAACAAGAGCAAAGATAATTGGTTTGTTGGTTTGCAGTTGAGTTTGTTTTTGCAGGGTTATTATCCAGCAGCTCCATTATGGCTGGCAGCACGGAAATCCCTCATTAGCATACACAAATATATACAGAGAGGATGTGGGAAGAGAGAGACAGAGAGAGAGAGAGAAACCAAACGCTCCCCTCGCACTCGCGCTCTCTCTCTCTCTCTCTCGCAACACACATGCAGACACACAAAAACATGCAAATACAATCCACAATAGAGCGGCGTTGACACTGCCTCCAGCTGTGAGGAGACGCAGGGAGGTGTCAGGAGGAGTAAAAGAGGAGAGACGGAGAGGTGGGAGGAGGTGGCGTGAACTATTTGTTCGGGCAGACAATGGAAGAACGAGGGAAGGACGTATGAAGACAGATGCGGCGGTAATTAGCGCGAGGCCTAGCGGCGGCGCTGCTGCCGCCGCCGCTGATGCCGCTGCTGATGATGATGCTGCTGATGGTGACAGAATAGGATGATGGTGGCTTTCACCCACCGCCATCATCACCTTCATCATCATCATCATCCTCAGTAGCAGCAGCAGGGCCTACACAAACACAGGCCAACAATCGCTGTCAGTCTGGCGGTGAGTCAGCACACAAAGGCTGCTGTCAGTGAGCTCCGGTTCATCTGGATCGACTCACTTTACTGTTTGTTTGTTTGTTTGTGTGTCATCATGATTTTAACTCAGTTTGGCTGTTATATTATTTAGATTGAAAAGTTAGAGGAAGTGGTCTGTCTGTCTGTTTTGTGGTGGGAACGTGATCCGACCTCCATCTGACCAACCACGAGACTGCAGGTTTGAGCTAAACGGCTCCCGTAGCCAGGAGCAGCTTTGCATGCTGGGATGTGTTGATGAGTGAAATCAACAGCTGAGAACATGTGGAGGTCTGACCTGGACGAACAACCGAGTACATTTTCTTCTTCATATTCGGGCAACAGACGGGAGCTTCAGGAGCTACTTCCTGTCCTCCAAATTAAAAGTCTAAATAACTGTTTGTTCAAACACACGACTGAATTAAAACAAACTAGTGGTCACGTAGAAGAAGTAATTCTGAGCTGACACATTGCATTTCACACAAAAAAACATACTAAACCTCAAATTACTAAACCAATAACATGAGAGTAAATGACTGAATAACGTCAGTTAGCTTAGCATAATCATATATTTCCTTCTCACTGTAAACTGCATGACCTACTGATTCTAAAACACATATATCTCTCCGGATATGCAGATAGAAATAAAACAAAGTCACGCCTACATTCACAAAGGATTAAAAGGTCACTTTAGTTTATCTTTTGGCTCCTAAAACTGTTATTTTTGGAAATTATGTTGCAGATTTTGATGCCACAGTCACTTCCTGTTTACATAGATGGTTGCTTCTTATTTGACGATGCTACAGATGTTTCGTAGTAACTGATTTACTCGTCACGTTTTAATGGTGCAACTTTAGTAAATCACTAGTTTGAAACTAGTCAGTAGTTATAGAGAAGTTAAAGGGGATGTTAAACATCAGGTCAATATTCCAAAACTTGAGGTGAACATATGTAGAAATGTTGCCTGCGAGTCAAAAGTCAGGGCTTCAACCTCCTCTGAACGCTTTGTTTGTGACATTTTCTTCTACCTTGCTGATGAGCTGATGTCGGCTCATTGCACATGCCTATAAACATCGGTTGCTAAGGTGGTTGCTAAGGTGTTTCCATGTGTTGTTCAGCTCCAACAAGTACGGATGGATTTGAGAAGTTGACGTTTGCAGTAAAGAAGGAGAAAAAGAAGTGAAATCCTGCTACTATAGTTTGTTTACGTAGCCTCCGGAGCCGGAAGAAGCTCCCTGAAGCTGACCAATCAGAACAGAGTGGGCTCATCAAGAGGGCGGGCCTTAAAGAGACAGGAGCTAAAACGGCCTGTTTCAGACAGAGGCTGAACTGAGGGGCTGCATAAAGGACCAGTAGAAGATAAATAAGGAGTTTTTAACTGTAAATCATGCAAAGATATTCCAGTAGAGCCCTAGAATATAAATATAGAGCTGGAAATGTGCAGAATATCTTTTAAGAAAGACGAGTCAACACAGTCTTGATGCATAAAACTCACAACTAAAACTGCAGCCAGACACATGCAGACTCACTCTTTTCATCAGATTTTATCAATCTGTTCGTGCTCATGGTTCTGTTTTTTAAATCTCAATCATTGTGAAAGCCGGTGCTCATACATGTGCCTGATTTAACAGAATACAGAATACTTTGACTAAAGGTCACAGCAGAACCACCAAAATCCCATTTCACATGGAAAATCTACTTTACTTATCAAGTTAGGGGGACTGGAAAGAAAGCAAGAACACCAAAGAACATTATCTTCACACCTGCTGCCTGAATTGTGTTTCTTAAAACTTATTTTGCAGTTGAATGTCTGTTTGTCCAACTGGCTGGACCATCATGGTTTCTTCTAACTTCTAGCATGGTTTGTGAATGTGTAATAAAGTTTTGCAACACATGTGTTTACATGCACATTTGGGACCTGACGTTTATATAGAGCACAAGAAACCAGATTATTGGTACTGATACTAACAGCATCCGGGTTTCTGATCATCTGTGTCCAACTGAGTCTTGATTTCAGGCCACAGTATCCTGGTTTCTATTTGAGTATTCCTGGTAGTATATCCAGGTTTCTGAAACCAGGAGATGATGTTTACATGCACAACACATAACCAGGATACTCCAGAAACCTGATCATAACCAGGATACACACTCAATTAGCTATAAATCGATGTAGACGCCCTTTAATAGTAGCCTGCTCCACCGGTCCTTACATCTGTAAAGTAGTTCCTGGTTCTTCTGGTTCCACAGTTTCTAAAACCTACTAGTCAGAAAGAAGCTGAAGATCTACTGGGTTCCAGTTAATATCCAGTCTGCTGACACCGTCTCACATCTGAAAATACATTTTCATGAAGTCGCCTTCTTGTCTGACAGTTATTAGTTTCATGGAACAGCTCAGTCGTGTAACCGACATGTTTCGTACGGACTTTTAATGGGTGTTAACAAGACAACACAACTCCTGTTGAAGTCGGACTGTTTTTTCTTTAAAGCGACCCTGAGATGACAGTTATGATTAGAATCTGACCAGTCGGGTTTATTGCAGATATATAAAATATAACAAGAAATACAAGTGCAGAAACACTGTGGCCAAACAGAGAACTGAAAGTTTTTCATTTTTTTATTGTTGGATTTCTTTCCAAATACATGTTTTGATCCAGAGAAGAAACTGAGTAACTCTCATCAACACTGTTTGAGTCTGTTATGTGTCGACCTAAATATATATTTTTATATATATATATATATATATATATATATATATATATATATATATATACCCTTCAGCTGGTCGTCACAGTATCCAGACCTGCATGCATGTTTTTTGAATAACATGTTAGTCAGTTTATTATTATTAATGTTGCATATGTGCATCATTGAATTACTGAGAATCTTTATTTGTTACAACTCTACTTTTTAATGTGTATTTATTACTTCTTTATATTTTACTTATTTATATTATTTTTATTTTTATATTCTTAGTGTTTTGTTGTCATCATTTACTAAATAACCACTGACTAAACTAATAAAAAATTTTTTTTAAAAAAAACACGTGTCCAGGCATCAATGTACTGGCATCTTTTACATTTTACAACTGATTTTATATGAAATTATATTTCTCACTTTTAAAGCACAACTTTGATCTATAATAGAGCTGTTAACATCCTCTGAGCCTGAACATGGTCAGGTTTAGTGATCAGAAGGTTCCCAAACTCTGGATGGATTCATCCATTAGTTGTGTGGTTTATAAAATGTCAGAAAATGTTTCCTGAACCCCAAAATACAACCGAAAATGTCTTGTTTCGTCCCGGCTGACAGTCCACAACCCAGAGATATTCAGTTTACTGTCATAAAAGATTAAAATAACTGGAAAAAAAATTTCAGAAGCTGGAACCAGAGAATTTTCAGCATTTTTTTTCTTAGTGATCGATTATGAAGTTAAAACTAGAAGTGAGTTTTTCAGGATTTGTGTGAACTGAGCCTTTAACATCCTGTTTGCTGTAGTTTGGATGTGTTGCTGCAGTTTAATCAGGTCGGTTCGAGGCCTCAGAGAGCTGTGAGAGCTCGCTGGCTGCCCAGAGGGGGTGAGGAGGGGGTGAGGGGAGGGGGTGAGGAGGAGGGGGGAGGGGTGGGGGGGTTAAGAAAAGGTAATGTGAGAAAGCTGGAGGTGACAGCTATTGTGGGAAGGTGTGAACGACAGAGACAGAGAGAGAGAGAGAGGAGAGGGAGGAGGGACGACTGAAAAGTGCTCCTTGTCCTGTGAGGAAGAGGATCTTTTGAGGAGGAACCTTCACCTCCTTCTTTCTGCCTCCCCCCCTCCTCCCTCCCTCCCCTCCTCCTCCTCCCCCCCACCCCCAAGTCCCCCCAATTAGACAAACATTAACATCAATTAAGGGCCCTCACGGGAACACAGGCTCTATATAATTACCTTAATGGGCGGACGCTTTCTCTCTGTCCCTCTCTCTTTCTGTCTCTTTCTTTGGACCCTCAATCTCTTAAACAAACTTAGAGGGCCTCGGTGGGAGGGGCAGGGGGGGAGAGCTGGGGAGGCCGGGGGGGTAAGAAAATGTTGATCGGCAGCGGGGGGGGTCGTTTCCCGTTGGCTTTTGTGGTGCTGGTCTTTCTAAAAAGGCCCCGGCTGAATTGGACCTATTGGCCAACAAACAGAGGAGCTGTTCCCACAGAGAGACGAGAGGAGGACAATACAGACCCCCGACTGCGAGGGGGAGACAAGGGGGGAGGAGGAGGAGGAGGAGGAAGGGAGGGGAGAGAGGAGAGGAGGGGAGGAAACAAGGGAGGAAAGGAGAGGAAGGAGGAGGAAGGAGAATACAGATGCTCTACTGAGAGGGGGAGAAAAGGGGACAGGAGGAGAGACGGGAGAGGAGGAGAGAGGGGGAGAGATGGAGAGGAGGAGAGAAGAGAAAAGGGGGGCGGGAGGGAGGGAGGAGAGGGGAGAGGAGGACAATATAGACCCCTGACTGAGAGAGAGACAGAGGGGAGAGACAGGAGAGAGAGGAGAGACGGGATAGGAGGGAAGGTGAGAGGGGGAGAGAAGGAGACTTAGGAGAGGGAGGAGAGGAAACAAGACAGGAGAGGCAAGAGGAGAAGAGGGGTGGGGGGGGTAAAGGAGGGTAGAGGTGAGGAGAGAGGATAAAACAAGGGAGAAGAGGAGGAAACTAGAGAAAAGAGGAGAAGAAATGTAGAGAGAAAGAAGAGAGGAAGGAGGAAAAGAATCCTCAGAGAGGGAGAGGAGGAGGAGAGAGGAATCCAAACAGCAGGAGAGGAGACTATCAAGGAAAGGAGAGACAAGGAGGAGGAGGAGGAGAGGAGAAGTGATGGAGAAGAGAAACAGAGGTGAGAAGAGGAAAGAAACAGGAGGTAGAGGAGAGGAGGGAGGAAAAAGAGGAGAGGTGGGAGATAAAGAGGCCCTAAAGGGGAGGAGAAGAGAGTTGAGGATAAAACGAGGATAAGGAGGGAGGAAAAGAGTGATGATGAAGGAAGAGTGGAGGTAAAAAGGAGAAGAGAGGACAACAATAATCACAGAAGGAGAAAGCAGAGAGGTGGAGGTGAGGAAGCAGGAGAGAGGAGGCTAACTGAGCTAAACTGTGGAGATCCAGCGGTCAGATCGTTGGATCCTGTTCGGTCCGGCCGATCGTCTCAGGAGTCGAGGCCGAGACGACCTGCCGGCAGCTCCGAAACGTCTCCGAAAACATCAGAACTAATTTCCAAACGGACGTTTTTTGGATACTGGGAATCTAAATGGTCACTTTCTTGCCTGAAAATATAATTAAACTTAATAAAGTGACTTATTAACAGTCTTAGAATGAAAATGAACAACATATAACAGCTTTTAGCCTGGCTCTAAATCTCCGCCATCGCTGCTGGTTGATGCAAAATGCATTCTGGGATACCTGTCTGTCCCAAGTCCACACATGTCTGCTCCCAGTGTGTCCTCCATAAACAGCAGAGCAAGAACACATGATGACGTTTCAAAGAACACAGATAGAAAAAGGCCTCTGGTCTTTTTTAATCTGCGGTCAGGTCACATGACCTCCTCAGATATGCAGCCAGCGGTAGCAACAGGAAGTTAAAGCGGGGAACATATTCTGCTCTAGAAGCTCTGGAACAACAGACCAGCGGTGGACGTTTGGTTATAAACTGGTCCCAGCATGACCACAGCTCAGGAGATGAGAGATGATGTGAGTGAGTTTAAGGACCGACTCGCTGACCCGTCACACATCTGCCTCTAGAGGGCAGTAGGTGTTCAGGACCGTAATGTGTGTGTGTGTGTGTGTGTGTGTGTGTGTGGGTCTGGCCTCCAACTTCACACACAAACACACACACACACACACACACACACTCAGAGCAGCGTGAGGGCCTTATTGAGCTGTCAGTTGTCAAACGGCAGCTCTACTCGGGGTAACGTGTGTGTGTGTGTGTGTGTGTGTGTGAGGTTGGAGGCCAGACCCACACACACACACACACACACACACACAGTAAATGGTCAGACTGGGGCTTTAAGTATCTGGACTGGTTTGCTTTCCATCGTACCATCTCTCAATGTAAATTGCACTGAGTTTAGGTTAATTTAAAGGACCAGTTTGCAATATTTCCAGTGTTTTAAACCAGCAGTCAGGTGTCTGTAATCATTCCTCCTGTTCATACTGGATATTAAAAGCTTCAAATGTGCTTTCAATGGAAGTGATGGAGGCCAAAATCCACAGTGTGTCCACACAGTCTTTTAAAAGTCTCTGTGAAGCTTCTATTCAGCTTCATCAGTCTGAGTTAGTCATATCAAGTGGATATCTGACACATTTACAGTCTTTTTAGCATCAAATTCCCTCTTTGTGTTTCCTCGGACAGTGTTTCCCTGTTGAGCTGCAGGTGGAAGTATAGTAACAAAAAGAGGAACTTTAGCACTAAAAAGACTGTAACGTTGAAAGATATCTACTTGATTTGACTCATTTTGGACGCTGAAGCTTCATATTAGCTTCAGATAAACTTTGAAATACATTTTGTCCTCCATCACTTCCATTGTAAGGTCATTATGAAGGGATCTTCTAACGGTCAGTATGAACAGGAGGAATGATTACAGCAAGAAAAACAGCTTTAATGTTCATTTTAAAGATGGACTTGAAAAACTGTGAACTCATCCTTTAACCCACACAAACACCGGACAGGCCAAGAATTATTTTACTATTGAGTATATTATGTTGTTTATGTTTTTCTTAAATGCATTATATGTGCATATAAATGCATGTACAGTGTGTGTGTGTGTGAATACATATATATACATATGCACTAAGCCTGATTTTTGTCTGTTTTTGCACTTAAGTCCAAAGTTAAGTTTTGTTTTTTTTGTTTTTTATTTTTGGATTATGTTTTATTTGACATACTTTATATACGATATGTGCAGCTTTCCTTTGATTAATGACTGGAATATTTTCCAACATAACAACAGAAAACAGACAAAAACATTCAATAAAAACATTTTTACAAGTTCTGTGTTTTTATCCTGTAATCATATGAATCTTCATCTGAAGTTTGTTTTCTTTACTTAAATAAAAGCAGCAGTATCACGATGTAAAAATACTTCATTACAAGTAAAACTCCTGCATTTAAAATGTGTTATCAGCTAAATTCACTTTGCAGATTTTTGATTTTGCAGGAAGTCGGTGCCGCACAGACAGTTTGATTATAAAATATTGGAAAGTTTTACTTCTTTAGGCCTCAAACAACAAACATCTGTAACATTACAAGTAGCCACAACTACAAACAAAAGGTTTGACAGTTTTTTTTTTTGTATTTTTGAAGCTTATTATATGTTATTTAATGTAAATGTTTAATCTGAGGCTGTCAAATAAAGGTAGTGGAGTAGAAAGGAAGTATAAAGTAGCATCACATGGAAATATTGCAGTAACAGTACTTGAATAAATGTATTTAGTTACTTAGTTCAGAGTCTCAGCAGGATTTTTTCTCTCTCCGTGTTCGGTTTGATCGTCCGTCGGTGAAACGTGACAAACGTTGAACATCAGCGGTGAAAGCTGTCAGCAGACTTAATTAACCATTAACTGATTTCACGCAGCAGAAGTGCAGCGATTTGAAAGATTGCGCCGCGTTCGAGGACTTTTCAAGGAGTTTTTTTTTTTTTTTTTTTTTTTTGATGGTGAAGGTGCAGATTTTTTTTTTTTTTTTCTTCCTTCCTTTTCCCAAATTGCAAAGTATTGAGATCAGAGCTCACGTTTACATTTCACACTTCAATTTTCAATTAGAGACAAGAAGAAGAAGAAGAAGAAGAGAAGAAGAATAAAAGTTTCCTGTTTACAGATACAATCAGTGTGAGGTCAGAGGTCAAAGGTCACAGCAGCCAGAGGACAGATGATGTTGTGGCAGTGATGAATGAATGAATGAATGAATGAATGAATGAATCTCTGCCTGCTGTACTTTCTAATCCAAGCTGTAACATTCACTGTGGATCCATTAAACAGCCATTAAGTCTCAAACGTGACTCTCAACTGTTTCACTGGTTTTCTTTGTGGTTGTTGTTGTTTAAAGCAGCTGCAAACTTGGCAACGTCACAATCCAACAAACTAAATGATTAAATCATGTCGTCTGTCTCTGTCTGTCAAAACAACCACACTGTTTCCTCATCTTTCGTCATGCAAAAGCAAAAACATAAAAGGAAAATGTTCCCCACGTTCAAAAATGAGACAAACACACACAAGATTAAAAAACACAGATATTGAGAAAACGAAAGCTTGAATCCAAAAATGCTTCAAATACTAAAACACATTCACAAGCAAAAGCACAAACATTAAGAAAAATGCATTCTCAGATGGTGAAACAAACAAACAAAAGCAGAGATGCTTCTCAAGACTTGATAAACAGGAAATGCTCCCGGCCAGCAGGGGGAGCGATGAGCTCTTTGACCTCGCTGCAGCATTTTCACTTTTATTTATCTTTGGAGTGTGTGTGTGCAGTATTTTTGGAATTGGAAGTTTCTTAATGTTTGTGCTTTTGTTTTTTGGATGTGTTTTGTCCCCGAAAGGCCACCGTAGACGTCCCTATTTGCAAGACAACATCAGTTCATCAGTTACAAATAACAATAATAAAACAGATTCATATGATGTTTTTGATCTGACATCTCTAATGTTAAGGTTTGCTCAGGTTTATATAAATAATGTGTTTCAAACGTATTTTACCAACTGTGACATTTCCAATAAACAAAGTTCTTCCTCAGGTTTGTTTTTCACTGCTCGCATGTGATTCTTTTTGACCATGTGGTGTTAGAGATGTTGGTCAACCTCTTGAGTCCAGACTGAAATATCTCAACAACTATTTGATGGTTATTTTCTCGATTAATCAATTAAAATGGTGAAAATTTCTATCGCTGTCGACCGAATCCCAAAGACAACCTCACTCCTCAAAGTTTACCGTCACAGAAACTAAAGAAACCAGAAAATATTCACACGTGAGGAGCTGAAATCAGAGAATATAACTGGATTAACTGCTTATCAAAATAGTGGTTGATTTAATAATTGGCAGCTAATCGTTGCAGTTCTAATTTAAACAAACATTCCTGGTCCTCAGAGGATAAATCCTACAGACTCTAGTGAATCTTTGGCTTTTTTTATTTAACATTCATTCGTCCAATACTTTGATTTATGACCGAATACCTGCAAAATGAACGACATTTACTGATTATGACTTGTTGTCACGCTCACATGCTAAAGAAAGATGGTCAAACATCATCTTTTAGATTGTTGCTAACGCTGCCAGACTCCATCTTCATCTCAACGGCTTCTTATCCAACAAATACTAAAGAAGGACGTCGTCTCAATAAGTTAAAATCCTCCAAATTGAAATTTTCTCTGCTTCACACGTTTTTTTTACAAAGAAAAACCTTCTCAGGTAAGTTTTAAGTCTCTGCGTGTTCACTGTCACACTGCAGTGAAATTGCCAACCTGGAAGGTAAAAAAGAAAGAAAGAATTTGTCAATCTACAAACCTTTCTGAATAATGGTGTAAAAATAAACACGGGCATGTTCCTTTAAAGAACAAAAGCTTTCTATTGCTGCGTCCTGGCAAATTTCGAAACTGCAAAGTGACACTGAAGAGGAGAACTACGAGTGTGCGGCTCAAAACAAGTTGACTGATTGACTGATTGACGCTGTAGAGTTTATTGTTGAGCAGCCAGTTGGCCACAACGGCTCCCACTAAAAACTTGGCTCCAACAGAGACAGCTGTATTGGAAAATGCGGCGTGTGCCAACTGTGATAATATCTGTGTTCTCTGTGGAGTTTCATTGAGGACGTGTTTGTGTGAATTCGTGCCCTACACCCCCGTCTGCAGGCGCACTCTGATGCCTTCATGCTCCAAACAGCATCCAGACTCGTTCACGGGCCGAACGCTGCTGCTGCTGCCGCCGCTGAGACGCAACAACCAGCATCTCTGTTAAAAAACACAACTGTTTCCTTTTACTGCAGGTGTTCAGTCTCCCATGATGAAACAAACCACACGACTGTAATGTTCATCACACGGCAGGAAAATCAAATAAAAGCTTGTTTTTAAGGCCTTCATGGTTTGACTGACATGTTTGTCAGCTATGAACTGTTTCGTTATTATCATCATCATATTATCTTATTATCTCCTCGAAAAGCTTTTAAGCTTCTGGAACATCTTAACTGATCCCGTCAGACGTGCTGCAACACTGTCGGCTTTTAAAACTAAACTTAAAACACTTTTAGCTGCACTTTTAATGTTGCCGGTCTTAATTATTGTAACTTTTTTAACTTCACATCTTATTTGTTTGTTTAAACTACTTACATCTGATGTTTTATTTTGTATATTTTTATTTTAGTGGCATGAGAAAAAATAAAAGCGTTCACACGAGGATGTTCGAAAAAAATATCTCACAAGTATCACAAGTATCCTGTTCTCTTTAAGGTGACTTAAACGTCACTGAAAGAGCTGAAAACCGTGTGGAGCGATGATGAGGAGACCGTAACCTTCCTCACATCAATACATGAAACTAATACGTGTTTTCCTCGCGGTTTCCCGTCGTTTGAGCTTTTGACTGCGGCTCTTTTAATGTTCTTCTTCTTCTTCTTCTTCTGCGACGGTTTAACGGCGCCGTCTGGAGAATCAGCGCCACCTGCTGTTTATCTGGATGGAAACGAGCACAAAGTCGCAGTTTTTGTTTTGCTGATATTCTGGAAATTGGGTTGAAATTTGTGCTAAATTTGGACGGAAACCTGCAATAATTGTTGTTTGTCGACTGAAAAGAGGACAGAGAAGAAGAGATTTAGCTGTTTTTTGTTGTTGTTCAGGTGTTTCTCTGTTGGCAGAGAAACTACTTGGTAACATGTGGACTCAAATCATTTTGACATAAAAAAAACTGAAATACAGACGTCAGTGTAGACGTCATCAACAAAACCTGCAACAATCTTTCTCTCCTCAACTAACATGTAAGTGGTCAGCACTTTATGAATAGCTTGCTGAGACTGAGGAGACTCCTGTTTTCTCCAAAACTCTGATCATTTATGCTGCTGTGCGCAGTTAAAGCCCTTTCAGTGAAGTTAGGTTAGCTCAGTTGTGCAACCGGCGAGTTGGAAACTCAAATTACACTGGTGTTACACTTCAAATCTCAGTACATTTTTGCCTTTTTTTTTTTAAAGGTGATGATTTAAGCTGTCAGGTTGCAGAGCAGTTTAACAATGGTTTTATAATAATATTTCAGCAAATTCAAGAAACATCCTGGACTCGGGGGCCTGTAAAGTGCTTGAGTGTTTGTGCCTTTTGTGTGTGGCTCAGTGAAGGTAACCATTTAATCTGGCATATTTCGGAGCAGCAGAATAATAATATTTCAGCGTGGTCTTTCTTAATAGCGAGGGGGAGAACAAAAGGCTGCGGGCCATTCATCCGGCTGACGGCTTACTTTGACACGGGCTGCTCCGGGCTCGACGGGGCACCGCTGGAGGAGTCGTGGGGGTTTTTTAGACGAGCCGCTGCTCAAACTCACTGACAGGGAATCATTAGCCGGTCCCGCGGCTGCTGAGGGTCACGGGTTCGATCCTGCTGAAGTGTCCTCGAGCAAGATGCTGAATCTTACTTTTTTTTTTTTTTTTTTTTTTCCCTCAGAAGAACTAGCAGAGTCAGAATCTGTCGGGTTGCATCACATCACGGTTACACACAAGCCAGCAGGTAAAAACACCTTCAGTCCACCGAGAGTCAAGAGAAAAAGGTGAGTGGGACATTTTGACCAGAGGGAGGCGCTAGAGGGCTTCATCCTCTGGAGATTTAAACTGCTAAACTTTTACCATCACCAATCAATCTGACAATTATTTTCTCAATTAATTGTTTAAAACATGAAATGTCAAATATAAATGAGGCTTACCAGAGCACATAGTGACAGTGATGCTTATTTTATTTGACCAACAGTCCAAAAACTAAATATATTTCATTTATATTACATATGTAGTAAAAATAAGAAGCGAATCCTCGTATCTGAGAGGCTGAAACCAGAAAATATTTGGTTGAAAGATGATTAAAATGATTAAGTTTCCTCTAGCTTTTTGTTTTTTTGTGTACAAATTGCAATTTTGTCTCGTGTTACAGCAAAGTTTTGTAACATGGGCGCCATGGTGATAGGTTCATGACAGATTTTATTAAATATATATATATATATATATATGTAAACATTAACATTAGAAATATACTAACTGAATTATTTCCTTATTAAAGGGGGCATATTGTAGAAAGCAGGTCTAGCTGCTACGTCACCTTTAAACGAGCTGGTTGGACTTCTGTAAGGTTGTGATGTCACAACGATACGCCGCTCCTGACACAAACAAAATATGTTTATTTACCTGATTTATGTGCACCTGTCTCATTTCAGCTCAGTGTGAGAGTCTCTACTGTGTTTTATGGTGGCGCCGGTTTCTCTCCTCTGCTCTTCGCTGTGTTTCGCTGGGGGCGGGGCTTACACACACACACACACACACACACACAGAGCGGAGCAGAGGAGAGACAGTCGCAGTTGTTGGATGTCACAGCCTTCTAAAGGTTGGATAATGTTAACCTCAGAGTCCTGGTTTTTACCTGGCGACAGTAGACTACCTGTGGTTGGCCTGGGCGTGTGTCACTCAGAGAACAGTCAGCCAATCAGAAGAGAGGAACACAAAACAGCCCGTTTCAGGCTGAGTGAGAGGTTCTGCGTCCACGGCTTGTAAAGCTGAAACTAGGAGCTTTTTGACAATAACAAACATTCAAATGTTCGTAAACCACGAAAATGAAAATATTAAACTGGGAAAGTGTGTTTATTAGTTCAGTCATTGTTCATCATCCGTCAAACCATCTATAGCAGTGTAGTTATGAGTTATTACTGTGTGTGTTGGAAGAAAATAGACTTAAAGCCTAAAAAAGATGTTTCAGTTGTGAGTTACACACGTATAAAGACTAAAATCAAAGCTGTTCTGTTCTATGTGAGAGACGGACGACTGAGTCTGACGTGACTGACGCTCATCGTGTCGCTGGACTTACAGACTCTCTACCGACCTGGTCGCTCCGCACAACTTTTACAATCGGGTTGAATTTCTGTCAGAACTTATTCTTCTTTAACTTCACCTTGACTTCTGGCTGCTAAAAGACATAAATATTGTACAAACAATGATGTGAGATGGTTTTTCAGAAAACTCCCGTCCTTATCTAAACATATGAAGCGAGCAACACGATGTACTGTTGAGAGAGGTTCTGATCCCAGGCTGCATTTTACCGTAGTTACCGTGACATCACCCGTTGGTTTCTGAAGATCGGTTCTGAAGCTCAAAAAGAGCCGCTCTGGCCGTCGCCATCTTGGCAGTCGACTCCCAGCCAATCAAAAATGGGCAAAGAGGCGGGGCCGAATGGCTGAAACAAGCCACCTAGCGGCTGGCGGACCTGTCACTCAAAGCAGCCATGTCCTTCGTTATGCAGAACTTTACGGCTTAATAAAATTTAAATGGGTGAGTTATAAAAAAATTCACCCCCCGTACAGTTGTCATGAAAGAGGAAATTAGCTACAGAGACCAAAACTGTGTTTTGTACCAGACTGTAAACATGTTTATTTCTGCTGTAAAGTTGGGCATTTTAACATGGGGGTCTATGGGGATTGACTCACTTTTGGAGCCTCAAGTGGTCATTCAAGGAACTGCAGTTTTTGGCACTTCTGCATTGGCTTCATTTTTAGGTTGATTTTTACTCATTAGTGTAGTTATAAATGTTAACGGGACTTTTAAAAGGGCTGGTATTGTAGAAAACAAGAAAACTGATCATTGGGATGGATCAGGGTGATGATAGATCCTCTTGTGCTGTATCATTCGTTTCTATCTCCTCTGTCTTTTTAAGTTATATGAAATTTTTGAAATTCGCGGCTCAAGAGCAAGCGAGTGTTGAGGTGGAACTCATTTCTACGTCACACCGCCATCCAGCGTTTTTGATGAAGTTTTAAAACGTGGTGTCTTTCTGCTACTGAGCTAAATGAATATATCTGTGCTAAAGTTAAGCTAACAACCTCTGGCTACGTTTACTTTGTGAGGAAACATCCTGTTGAGTCTCATCTGTGCAGCAGCAGCAGCTATGTCTCCAGCTGAAGACATTATCCCAGGTAAACGTGCTGCATTATTCATTAGGTCGTATTCCGATTGGCTGGGGCTAAAGGTGGGGGGGGGCCCCACACCTCCAGCCAATCGGAATAGCTGCTCATTAATAATGTAGATTTATGTAAATAACTTCAGCAGCAGCCTGGAGGACAGAGAGGAGTCTGAGCTGTAAGGAAAGATGGATTGAGAGAAATCTAAACAACTTTTGGTGAATAAAATGTCACAGATATGATTAAAATAGTCCATCACCAGAGGTTCCAGTTTCACTTCAGCTCTCTATAACTCTTTTACGACTATTGAAGACGTCTGTTCTCAACCTCCGCAGAAAGTCAGAGAAAGTTGTTGCATCTTAAATATGACCTCCAAAAGTCGGCCTTTGAACAGCTAACGTGACATGAGCTTTATCTAAACATCCTGACAACGTTAGGAAGGATGGAGGAAAATAAAGCTTCATGTGTTACAACTTCCAGGTTCAGTTTGAAAATGAAGAAAAGAAAACATTTGTTCAGTGTGATCTTCCAGCCGTGGAGGAGGCAAATTATGTTTTCGTGATGAAAAGCGTATTTTCGGGTGTTTTGTGTGAATACAGTCTTTGGTGTTTTTCTGAGAGAGAAGCTAATGATTTCAACTTGACATGTCGGCGCAGCTTAATAACAGCAGAATAATAATATTTCAGCTCGCTCTTTCATAATAGCGCCGGCAACGAGAGAGAGAGAGAGAGTGAGAGAGAACGGCCCATTCATGCGGCATGATGGGTAGTTTGACACGGGCTGCTTTTCTGCTCAGCATGATGTTTTCCACTTAGAGACGACTACACACACACACACACACACACACACACACACACATCTTAAGCACGTATGACAAATCCCCACATGGAAAGGCTAACAAATGCTAACATATGCTAACACACACACACACACACACACTGCAGGCCTGTCATTCTGTGCATCGAACTGCTTGACGAGGAGCATTTAAAGCTCGCTCTCCTGACACACACCCCTCATCTGCACTGACAGATAGCAAGCTATTATTAATACACACACACACACACACACACACACACACACACACACACAGGTATGCACATCAAACTGACAGCTAGGCTATTAACCCTGAGCCCTGACTGAACCTCATATACATCACAGCAGGGATACATGCATGTCTCTTTCTGTGTGTGTGTGTGTGTGACTGACAGCCGACGGCGGTACCTCTGCAGCTGCAGTGTAAAAACAAAGTGAAGAGCAAAGTGAGCAGTGGCGCCGTCGCCACCGCCGCCGTCGGTAAACACATCGGAAAAATATGAAAACAAGAGAGAAATAAACACACAGTTGAATATTCTGCTATCACTGTGAGCTGAAGACAGACTCGCCTCCAGGCGGGATGCTCGGAGGTCAGAAAGGTCACGTGCACGTCGTGATTCAGGTGGTTCAAGTCTTGAGAGCACTGTTGCTAGGCAACAACAAAATTGGAGGTTTCCTTGCTTCCTTTTCAAAAACAGTGAATCTTTTTCTGTTGCATTTTCATTTTTTCTAACCTAGAAATATTTAGTGATTGTTCATAAAGCAGCTATAATCAATATTTTCCTATAATAACAGTGTCTGATGTGTCAGTGTGTAATGAACCTACAGAGAATTATCAGAGACTCTGCAGCTCCTCTCGGCTTTACGGAGCTTTATAGTGAGTTTCAGCTCATTGTTTATCTGTCCAGCTGCGACTTTACTGTTCTGGTTCACTCTCAGCGCTCTCATAGCGTCGTTTTCAGAGAAAAAGCCGTAAAAAGCCGCTGTGCACTACCTGCTCAGCACCAAACAGACACAGTTAGCTGTAGACTAGCTGGTGAACATAGTGGAGCATTTAGCAGCTAAAGAGCCAGATATTTCCCTCAGGAGTTGGTGGAGAACAAAAAAAGAGCTAAAAGTGAGTGAATATTGGACTTACATTCACCAGGTGGACAGAAACACGACTCCAAATGAATGATAATGTTGCTCCGTAACTGCTGGATGTGGAAATAAAGCAACTGTTTGCTAACAAGTTCAACATATCAGCTGATAAGCTGATGATATGTCAGCGCTGTGTTCACTACTGGTTTCTGCCGTTAGCAGCACACGACTGAATTTGAAACTCTGTGATTGACTGTTTCTCGCTGAAATGCATCTTGGGAGTTGTAGTTAACTTAATGTCTAGAGTCCTGAACCTTCAACTTTTTACAAAGAACCAGATATTTTCTAACACAGTTGTTCATCTTTTGTAGCGATGATTCGATGAGTTTCATGTTGATCCGAACTGTAGAAAGAGAGAACTGAGAGTCATTAACTTTGTCTGTGAGAAACTGAAAAATGAGCGACACACAGCGAGGGCCTCGAAAAACATCACTGACCAGCAGGTAACGTTCATATCAGTACACCTCCTCAGACACTGATACAGTGATGTCGCAGGAAGAGCTGCTTGTGCTTCTCCTGCAAAAGTATTTTTGCTAATTTAACAGATGAGCTGTGTCTCAAATCACATACTTCTGTTAGTTCATGTAGTACACTGTGTACACTATGTACTTACTGGTGTAGAGCGCAAATTTTGACAGGGTGGTGTCGTCTCAAATCAAACACAGCCGTTGTGCACTTACCGGAAATGACGATCGCAAATTAGCATTAGCTAGCATTAGCATTCATGTTATCGTTATCGCTACCAAATCATTACAGACTGCTAAATTAACCCAAAAAACAACACATCTATAACTTACATTTGTATAATGTGGTGATGTTCACCGTAGTTACAACGTACCCGCCCGCCATTTCCAGTTTGAAAAGTGGTCCCTCCCCTTCTGCTACGTAGCCAAGATGGCGACCGTTGAGGGCGAGAAGTGTCCATAGTTCCACACTCAAGTTTTTGACTGTTTTGAGCCATCCTGGTGCTCACAGTGCATTTCCAATACTTCTCTGTGTGAACGCACTTATGCACTCAAAATGTTAAGTGTAAATACAGAAGTATGCGATTTGAGACACATGCTAACACCAACATATCGGCCTGTTTGGGAACCAATATGATGACAGAAAGAGATGAAAGCATCAGAAGAGTCAGACCCCATAAAATCTCATCAGATGTGCTGCTGTGATGTCAGCTACAGGTAGGTGCTGCTGTTCTTTCAGACCTGTTTTTACACCATATTTGTTCACATTTTTTGTAAAATAGTCTCCATTAAAAGTCATGTGAATCAATTGTTCGCAGCTCCTGTTTGCAGTGTAACATGATGTTCAGACAACTGTCACTGGGTCACTTTGATACCGAAGAAGAAAACTTTAAAAATGTGATGATTCTCAGGCAGGTTCTGCAGCTTCTTTTTTTTCTCTGATTTCTATGTGGATTTATGGAGATTTATTGGTGATGGACGCTGGAGATAATGAAATCCTCAGGAAGTGTAAGTCACACTTCGAATAAATCACACAGAGGACGATTTTTGACTCTACTTTGCCTCACAATCAACTCTCCGGCGCCCCCTTGGGGAGACTTTTGGCTTTGCTCTGCTGAATGTTCACATCAGTTAGAGACCACATCCTGTCATTTGGTTAAAATCATGGTTAAAATGCCGTCCGGAGCAATGAGTTCAGTTATTTCATCCTCCTCCCCCCCCCCCGTGTTGTTCATCCTGTCTTTTTCATCATCACGTCTCAATGATGGAGATCTCAAAACTCAGCACATAAAAACAGAAACCTGGCTTAATCCCAGGAGGGATAAGTGGGGAACTATGTTTTGTTTCGTGTGGGTGAACTAACTCTTTAAAAGGGAGTAAAACATCAGAGAGATTTATTACCTGTGTAAGTTTTTACAGCCTCACCTGAACAGTTTATTACAACATGCAGGACATCATGTTTTTAATGTTTCTCTGCTTGACTTTTATTGCGAAACCGATCGCTGATAAGATAACATCATTAGATCCTTCTCCGCTCAGCTCCCCTCCTCTTTCTCCAACAGAATGAATCACAGTGTTCAAATCCTCCAGGATCAGCAGCAGCAGCAGCAGCAGCAGCAGCAGGAGGATTATCGAGGCCTCGGCGCTCACACTGAAGCTCTTTGTAAAAAAAAAAAAAAAAAATCCAAATATCACTTTGCCTCCTCGGTTACCTGACGATTTCACTAATCTGCTGCTAAGTGGATAAGTAGCTGTGCTGGCTGTGGAGGCAGCGCTGGGTGTGGTCCGCAGGTTACAGGTGATTTTTGTCGAACTTGCTGAAGGTTTTCATGAGATCACGACTTTATCGTGACTTGTCATCAAGTCAGTGTTGTCCAGGTTGGTTTCATTCGTCATTCATGGAGGATTTTCTCTCAGCATGGAGAGAAAGAGGGGTGAACACGTATCAATTATCAACTTGATAAAAGTGTTATGAAATCATAATCTCTCCGGATCAAATGCTGTCTTGAGGAGACTTGTCAACTCTCCCGTCTTTTCATCACCTCTCCCACCATGCTCCTGTTTCATATTTCATAATTTCCCCTGTAAATCTCACATATTTCCCTTTTTTTTATTTTTGCAGTTATACAGAATTCTAATTGGCCTAATCAAGTTGTTTCAGTTTGATCCACAGACTTGTATATATATGCCAGCAAAGTCCTGCTTATACCCACACCTGTCCACAGGTGGCAGCATACAGCAAGCAGCATCCTTGTCCCTGTCTTCCTCTTCTTCTTCTTCTTCAAATTAGATGGTCTTTTAAAAAAAAAAAAAATCTCTGTAAAATATTTACATACTTGGGAGACTGTTTTCCCATTCCTGACAAAAAGCATGTTAGGAAACAACCATGTGTTTTGCAAGTTGTGTAGGTGGACTTTTGTGTTGGTCACTGTGGGGGAAAATGATGTTAACCAGCTTACTCGGTCAGTTAAAAGCAGGAGTGAAAATGTCGATGCTGGTGGCGATAAAAACAATTTGTTGTTCAGCTTCTGCAATGATTTTAACAAGTCTGTAGATCTCTGGAGCCCAGAGAGGAAACACTGTTAATATAAAATTATGGTCTGGTGGAGTCCTGGAAAATCTCCTTTATTTTCAAAGGCCAGTGTTAACTGGTGTGGTCTTGAGATAAACACATAATGATTTCATCGTTATAAGATATGATCGACATAATGAGGAAATGTAAGTAATAAGGCAAATTGCAAAATGCTGATACATTCAGAACCTGCAAAATATTCACTGGCAACATATTTAATTTGCTTTCCGCTAAAATACCCACTCGTATAGTGACTATAACATGATTAAAATATGTTATGGTTATGTTTACACACTCACAGCTCTTGGTTAAGGTGAGGGAAAGATGGTGGTCTTGGTTCAATACAGAACAAGTCAGCAGTGACTTGAAGCTTGAGACACGAAGTGTTTTTTGACATTTGATCTCTCACTGATCTTAAAGCTCCAACACACAGGAGTCAGGATGTGAACCTCCAAAGATCTGTACTTTGAAGGATACAGAAGCTTTATGCAGCCGTCAGATACGCCTGACCTACCTGAACTACCGGACAAATCATGATCAGAGATCACGGATGATCTGGAACCAAGCAAAGCTAGCCGGCAACGCTAGCTGACAGCTTAACACCAGTTTGACAGCTAACTGGCCAATTAAGCAAACAGCAGGATTTTCATGGTAGCGTTACTTTTTTACTTGCTAACGTAAAAACATTTTCTTCTACCTGCTAATGTTACCTTTTAATTTTGTTGCTAACATCATTTTTTACTTTTTATGCTAACATCACTTTTTTCTCTTTTAGGTTAATGTTACTTTTTCATTTTAATGCTATCATTGCTTTTTTTTCTCTCTTTTAGGCTAAAGGTTACTTTTTAACTTTTTCATGCCAATGTTACTTTTTTATGATAATTTTTTACATTTCTTTTTATGCTTACGTTACTTTTTTACATTTTATGCTAACGTGACTTTTTTTCATGCTAACGTTACATTTTTATTTTTCATGCTAATGTTTGTTATTTTTTTATGCTAACTTTACTGTGTGAGGGGAGTTTCTGTTTTTTTTAAACTGTGCTGCTGGTTGATATTTGGGACACTCAGGAGCGAATTAACAAAGAATGGGTTGTAGCTGCTAATAGCACAATGAATTGTACACCATTTTCAACCGCTATCTGCCCCGTCTCAAGGTCCTATTCCCAAAAAATATTGCACTAAAGGGGGACGGGGGATGCCCCCAACAATATATGAAGCATGGAAAATTGCCCCCCCCCCCCCCCAATATTTGTAATTGAAACAACACCAAATTCCCCCAAAAGCTGCAAGAAAGCTAATTTATAACATCGATATTCAGTGTAAAACCAACTGTAAAACGCACTGGCTGTACAGAGGTTCACACACACACAGAGCTCCACAATCACAAACCAACTGTCATGTATTTTTGCTTCTTTTACTTGTCTAGTATTTCACATCCATAACATAATCTACTGCAATGTCCATCAAAGTACAGCTATTAATATGACTCTGGCAGGTGTGAAACGTGTTAGATTAACGTCTGAATCTTACAATAATGTTGTTCAGGTGTCACTGAATGAATCTGGGACTTTGCAGAAACACTGTTACACACAGATTCTAGGTTTATACGGTGGAATTGTTTGAAATAGGATATTTTTATTTTAAATAACTAAAAGTCCAAGATAAGCCTACCACCCCAGACCCACTTGGTTTACCTCCTATGTCTAACGGAAGATTTCACCTTCGATCAATATCAGTATCATTCAGTGGCTCACAAGCTTGGAGATTTGAAGAGAGAGAGTAAATTCGCTTCAGTTACCACCATGGCTCTGAAGACGCTAATAAATTCACTCTAACTGCATGTGGTTATTAGCGCTGGTCTTTGTGAATCGGACTGTTTTTGCAATGAGGCTCATTTGCATAGAAAGGAGCTATTTTTGAGCCATAATAATATGCATACTACCTAATTTACATATGTGCAAATAACAAAAAGGAGCACCAGGATGCTATTTGCTTTGCTGCAGCACAGTTTGGGGTTGTATTTCACCGTTTTGTGGTTGCTTTGTGAAGTACACCATTTCTTTTTGTCTCATTTGTGCAAGTTTATCAGCCACAAAACTAGCTAGCTGCTACTAGCTAGTTTTGTGGCTACTAGCTGCTGTTTGCTACTAGCTAGTAAGAGTGGACAGATGTCTATCAAAGCAAAAGTGGTGTGTTTAAAAAGTGTTGCTCTCAAATTTACCAATAAACAGTTATTTTACTGGTTTCCAGCAAGTTGCTTTATTTCTAAATACTAAAAATATTCACACATGAGCTAACATAACATTGTGGTCGTGTGTTTTCTGCATCCTTGATTGTGTGTAAATGAAAACTCACCTGTACAGTAAGTTGACTTAGATGTATTTGTACTATAGAGGACTCATAACTACAAACAGGAAAAATTACACCTCACCGTTGCAGTACACTCACCACAGATTAGTGCTGTGTGATTTTAAGTGTGTGTGTGTGTGTGTGTGTAACAACACTAAGCTAGCTGTCTCATTAATCAAACATGGAGCTGTCTCCTTTCTCAGACATTAGTGCTCGATTAGCTGTTAATCTGGTGGCCACTCAGCTCTAATCAGTTCCCTGCTGTAATTAGTGTCCCGTTGTACGTGTTCAGCCTCCACACACAACAATAAAGTGATGGAAAATGAAAAATTACATCTAATGACTACAAAAAGAAATAATGTAATTAAAGTTTCAGCGTACAGCGTTCAGCCTCTTCAAACAGAAAGAAGAAAGTTTATATTTCGGTTTGTGTTTCTGCGCCTGGCAGGCTGTCAAAGCAGAAAAGCTTTTTTAAAAACACTCAACTGTTTCTGTGTCTTAAAATATAACGAGTAAAGGAGAGAAACAAATCCTGAGGTGCTCACAGGAGGAAAGCTTTGTTTCAGATGGCTTCATATACGTTTGAAGGTTTGTTTCATACTAATTAACTCAAAACCTCAAGTTCACCTGAGTCAGACATTGTGACTTATCAAAGCAGGAGTAGCACAGGTGTAAATAATGACACTGTCATCTGTTGTGTTAATTGTCTCCGTGTAAGCCATGTTAGTGAATGAGCAAACAACAGCCCAGTATGTTTTTTAATATGCTAGTATGTTTATTTCTTTTAATTCATTTGAGAATAAAATTGATTTATAAAACAGTTTCAGGGTTTTACCTGAGGGTAGATGTCATAATTCACATTATTACATGGAAGCAAACAGTGTTACAGCAGCTTATTTTAACACATTTGGCTAAAAATGACTCATAAACATGAACATACAGGAGACCAGCCATGTAATTTATAGCTTATGCAATAAAAAGTAGCCTGCTTCATTTATAGTTTAAGTATTGTTATTGACACAAATCTGCTCTGATCAGATATTCTTAATTATCTTATGTTTTAAGATATTACAAGGTTATATTTATCGGGATTTACATAAGCTTTGTGTTTACATTGTCATCTACTGAGGATTTATGAAGATTTGTGTAAAAGATCTGATTAATCTATAAGAGGGAAAACTTCAGCTTTTGCTACGGGGCCAAATATTTTTGTCGGAGGGCCAGATTTGGCCCACGGGCCACTGTTTGTCTACCATTTACCTACTATTAAGATATTTCAAATTTGAGCTGACATGCAAGATATTCACACAAAACTAAGTAGATAGTTTATCTTTTGCTATAGTTATACCTGGAGCTCCTGGTTGTCGTAGTAAAAGTTCTTCTTATAGACGACGGGCCTCGTGCTTTTCTGTGAGTTTTTTTTTCTCGTACGAGTGTCGGATTCAACAGACTCTCTTAACCGCCTGATCTGAACTTGTCGTCTCATTTGCTCGTTTCAGCCTGACGAACGTCACCTGTTCCTGTTCGTGAGGAGGCGAACGTTCATGAGATCTGCTCATGAGTCATCAGTGACAGTGATGTCAGTGGAAAGAATGTTATGTATATATATATATATATATATATATATATATATATATATATATATATATATATATAGGTTACAGTCGGTGATGTTATACTGTCAGCTGCAACGCTACATGATGCCGGACAGAGAGCTGCAGAGACAACGGAGCGACAGAACTCGTGAATTTCATTCGTACCTCAGAGAAACTTCTGAGAACGAGTGAACACAAATTCTTTTAAATCACCCGTATGTGCCTCTTAAGAATGAATTTTGTTTGTACGTTTTGCTTCTTGTATGAAGCCCGATGTCAGCAGCATGAAACTCTCCGTTAAACTAACGAGCCAGTTTTTTTGAGGTAGTTGAATTTGTTTTATTTATATTTACATACAAGGAGAAATATATGTTTCTGCCGACCACGTTCACACTCAGCCTCGCCGAAACTGTCCAGGACGACAGCAAGACAGTAAAAATATTTTCACCTCCTCTTCGTCTCTCTCCTCGTTCTTCCTCCTCGTCTATCAATAAAGGTGTTGACGGGAGAGGACAGATAGAAAAGACGGAGCGACTCAAACACATGAACACAATCTGTCACGCTCCTAAATATACCTCCAACCCCCCGACCCTCCCTCGCTTTCCTACGTCCTCCTCTTCCTCACTTTATCCTCTCATCCCTCCTTCATTCTTCACTTTCTTTCTTTTTATAATCTCTTTGCTTTCCTCCCATCTCACAATCTTCCTCTCTTTCTTTCTTTCTTCTCTCCTTTATTCCTTCCACTCATCCGTCCACTTATAATTCAGAAATACAAAATTCATAAAACTAAACGGTATCACAATTTAAAAAATACATCCTTATCTGAATTTACTGTTCACATCCTTATTTATTTACCTTAAAGAAAATAAATGAATTATTATACAGAATCATAAGCTGGTTAGACTGTATGTTAATGTAGAGAAACAGCATATAAATATAATTATATGATGCATATAAATCAATGAAACATCATGTTTTTAAATGGTTTTCATGTTTATATATTTGATTCAACTGAGTACTGATAGGAGCTTTTTAAGTAATATTAATACTACATTTTTCCTCTAAAGAGGTAGTATTTCTGTAGTCTTTTAATGATACAAATTGCACATATTTGTAAAAAAAAAAAAAAAAAAACTAACAAAAAGAAAACATCAGCTGACAAGAAGCCAGAAAACAGAAAACTAGGAGAATAAAAATACATTTGCTTAAAAAAATACATGCGATGTCTTGTAATGTTTGCGTGTGAGATGTCGTCACAGCTGAAACTGAAGCATGTAGTGAAAGCACTGGAAGGGTTTGAAGTGTCCGAAGTGTAACAGCTGAAAAATTGAAGTGTAAGAGATGAAAGTAATTGAATTTGTCAGTAGAAGGTGCAGTTTGTAGAATTTAGTGGCATCTAGCAGAAGCACTGAAAGCAGTTGAAGTTTAAGGGTAAGAGATGAAAGTAGTCAAATATTCTAATCATGAAAAAGCAGTTAAACTGTCAGTTGACACGTCTGAAAGCAGTTGAAGTGTAAGAGATGAAACTAGTTGAAATGTCAGTAGATGATGAAGCCATGAAAAAGCAGTTGAACTGTCAGTTGAAGTGTAAGAGGTGAAAGCAGTTGAACTGTCAGTTGAAGTGTAAGAGGTAAAAGCAGTTGGACTGTCAGTTGAAGTGTAAGACGTAAAAGCAGTTGAACTGTCAGTTGAAGTGTAAGAGGTGAAAGTAGTTGAACTGTCAGTTGAAGTGTAAGAGGTGAAAGCAGTTGAACTGTCAGTTGAAGTGTAAGACATAAAAGCACTTGAACTGTCAGTTGAAGTGTAAGAGGTGAAAGCAGTTGAACTGTCAGTTGAAGTGTAAGAGGTGAAAGCAGTTGAACTGTCAGATGAAGTGTAAGAGGTGAAAGCAGTTGAACTGTCAGTTGAAGTGTAAGAGGTGAAAGCAGTTGAAATGTCAGTTGAAGTGTAAGAGGTGAAAGCAGTTGAACTGTCAGATGAAGTGTAAGAGGTGAAAGTAGTTAAACTGTCAGATGAAGTGTAAGAGGTGAAAGCAGTTGAAATGTCAGTTGAAGTGTAAGAGGTGAAAGCAGTTGAACTGTCAGATGAAGTGTAAGAGGTGAAAGCAGTTGAAATGTCAGTTGAAGTGTAAGAGGTGAAAGCAGTTGAACTGTCAGATGAAGTGTAAGAGGTGAAAGCAGTTGAACTGTCAGTTGAAGTGTAAGAGGTGAAAGCAGTTGAACTGTCAGTTGAAGTGTAAGAGGTGAAAGCATTTGAACTGTCAGTTGAAGTGTAAGAGGTGAAAGCAGTTGAACTGTCAGTTGAAGTGTAAGAGGTGAAAGCAGTTGAACTGTCAGTTGAAATGTAAGAGGTGAAAGCAGTTGAACTGTCAGTTGAAGTGTAGGAGGTGAAAGCAGTTGAAATGTCAGTTGAAGTGTAAGAGGTGAAAGCCGTTGAACTGTCAGATGAAGTGAAAGCAGTTGAACTGTCAGTTGAAGTGTAAGAGGTGAAAGCAGTTAAACTGTCAGTTGAAGTGTAAGAGGTGAAAGCAGTTGAACTGTCAGTTGAAGTGTAAGAGGTGAAAGCAGTTGAACTGTCAGTTGAAGTGTAAGAGGTGAAAGCAGTTGAACTGTCAGTTGAAGTGTAAGAGGTGAAAGCAGTTCAAATGTCAGTTGAAGTGTAAGAGGTGAAAGCAGTTAAACTGTCAGTTGAAGTTGTAAGAGGTGAAAGTAGTTGAGATGTAAATGCTGAAGGCAAAACAAACTTTCAGTTGAAGTTGAAGCCCAGAGATAGTTTAAGTGTTTGTAATGTTAATAGATGAAGTATTAATTGCTATGTAATCAATAGCAGCAGATCAACACCAGTTATAATTTTATATTTGCTTACAAATATGAACTTTTCAATGCGTACAGTATATTTTTCTTCTCCTGAGAACATTTCTAGAGTCTAGAGGGAGGCAGAAGATGGATTGTAATGATTTAAACTGCAGGAAATGTTTGTTTTCAGCCAATAAGAAGTATGAAAACATGGATCCGTTTTTAAATCTGTATTTGAAAGTTTGAGTCTTTGTTTATTTTGCCAGTTTATTTTCGATCTGTTTGCAGTTTAACATTTTGCTTTTCTTCATGTTTTGTCAGCTGAAGGTCAGTGAGTTTGATTTTCTTTTGCTCTTTTTGACTCCCCCCTCTCTCCCACCTTTTTTTCTCACCCCTCCCCCCCCCACCCCTCCGCCCTCATCTCCACCTGAGCCTGGCTGTCAATCAGACGTGAAGGGGGAGAGGAGGAGGAGGAGGAGACAGATGGAGGTGAAGGAGGAGGCCTCGGTGCTGCTGGCACTCAGTCTGTGTGCGTCTATATGTGTCTATATATACTGTGGTGAATATATGATCAGCCTAAACATGGAGGACGGCTGCAGATGGAGACGACGAGGTCACGTCTGCTGGAGCGCTCTCTGTCTGTCTAGATTTGATGCTGTATAGAAGATATACATTTTATTTTTTATAAGCACTTATAGAAACGAGGAAAGTCGGCGGATGTGTGCTTTTTTTCATCGTCAAAGTCTCAAAAACACAAATAAATAAACATGAAAGCCAATTAATTAGTGATGTACACAGTTAATTGATGACTGATTGTGCAGAGAAATAAGACCATTTCTTTTTAGATCTTAAAATTGTGATGACGCCGGTAATTATGACACATTTTAAACCTGTTCACACAGAAATATCAGCAGTAATCATCAGGACGACATCATCTGTCTGTTACACATCACTGTTAATAATAACGATGTTTTATAATGTGACAACGCTGTGGTTCAGGTCTGGTCAGGTTTAGGTTTAGGGACTCACTTTGTTAAGTTTAGATAAATGTGTTGTGGGTTAAAGTTACTACTTCCTTAAGTTAAGTTAGGCCACCTTCGTTGTCATGGCTACAATAATAACCAAGGGGTTAAAGCAGTTTCTGTATGTATTTGAGAAATTTACAGTGTAGTACAAAGTCCAAAGGTTGTGATCTGCAGCACAACAAGCTAGTGAAGCTGTAAACTGAACCGTGTTCCTGCACATGCTCAGTAGCGTCTGCCTTCCACAGAACTACTCTCCAGAGACTGAAAACGTGATGCTGTTATTAGTCTTTGGAGCCGTTTCTAAACAAACTAACGTAACCAAACTCCTCATGATGAAGGAACATGTCACCCAGTGCAGCGGTGTGACTCACCAACATGTTTTTAATAGTTTCTGGAACAACAACGGAGGAATAGAAAAGAACAGACAACAGTTCAAGTATTAAAATACACAAAAAGAGGAAGGAAGTAAAATCTCCTGTTAGCATGAAACAGTAACAAATAACTTACTGTAGATATGTTTTATTGGTTTTATATTATTTAAAACTAGAGTTATTTTTAGAAATGGCACAATAACTGTAGTTTCAAATAACTAAAAAAAACACATGTAATCTTCATCATGTAGGAAGAGGTCAATGTGACATGAAATGTTTCTAAAAGAACATTAAGTTCAGCTGTGTGTCAACATTTCACAACATCCATTTTATACCACACACACACACACACACTCTTATCTCTCCTCCTCCTTCACCTCTTCCTCCTCCTCCCCTCCCTCTCTCTTCATCACCTCCTCCGCCTTCCTCTTCTTCTTCTTCTTCTTCTTCTTGTCTGTCTTCCACCTCTCTCACCCTGAGCTGCTTCTTTAAACACACACACACACACACACGGTTACACAGTCAGACAGAGAAACTTCAGCTGGCAGCAGATGTCATACAGAGAAAAAAGAAAAGAGATAAAAACATGAGCGGAACAGATGAATGTGGTTCTCTACAAGTATGTTTTGATTTTTATTTCATCCACTTTATCAACTTTTGGTTCTTCCTTTCTCTGAGGCGGCATATGTGAGACTTATCGGCATACTATCATTTTCTTCCCTTATGTTTGAGATTTTTTGGGAAATAAATAAATAAACACAAACATCTTTGCTTCTTTCCATTTTCTCTCTACTGTTGTGTTTACTTCCTCCATTTGTTCCCCCCATTGCACATGATTTCAAAAAAGTTACTAAAAGAGGAACATATTCTGCACATTTCCAGGTGTATATTTATATTCTGGGGCTCTACTGGAATATCTTTGCATGATTTACAGTTAAAAACTCCTTATTTATCTTCTACTGGTCCTTTATGCAGCCCCTCAGTTCAGCCTCTGTCTGAAACAGGCCGTTTTAGCTCCTGTCTCTTTAAGGCCCGCCTCCTGATGAGCCCACTCTGTTCTGATTGGTCAGCTTCAGGAAGCTTCCCCCGGCTCCGGAGGCTACGTAAACAAACTACAGTAGCAGGATTTCATTTGTTTTTCTCCTTCTTTACTCCAAATGGAAACTTTTAAATCCATCTGTATATTTTTGAGCCGGAATCCAATTCAAAATATGAGTGGACAACGTGAACAACACATGGAAACACCTTAGCAACCACCTTAGCAACCACCTTAGCAACCAAGGATACAGAACGGACTGTTGTTTGGGCATGTACGACGAATTGATGTCATCACATGGAGGAAGTAGAGGTAATGTTGCAAATGAAGCGTTCAGAGCAAGCCCCCAGGAAGTGAACGGGGCTGTGAATCCAACTCAATCACAACTTCCGTGTTCGTCACATGATGCCATTGGGCCCAAAAAGCTTTTTTTTCCTGTGCACAATCATGGGAAAAGGAGCAGCTGTAAAACAGTAGATAGGTTTTTTTTTTTTGAGCTTCACAACCCCCACGAAATGACTCGTTTCACTATCAGAATTTGATCCATTAGGTCTGATAACGTTTTGAAAGTCTAGAAGAGCCGCACGATTAAATCATTTTACTCCTTTCGTTAGCGGAGCTAAACAGGAAGTTAGCCTTCTAAGCAGCAGAAGTCTCTGGTGCGCATGTATCCAGGTCATTTATTTACAGCAGGAAGTGGCTTTTTTGACTTCATGTGTCTTATGTGTTCATAGGCGTGAACGGGGCTCCTACGTCCATGGTCCAGAGCAGGTTGGAGCCCTGAGTTTTGATTTGCAGGGAGCATTTTTTTTTCTTCAAGTTTTGGAACTTTGACCATGTTTAACATTCAACATCTTAACAGTATATAAATAACAGAAAACCACAAAAAGTACGATATGTCAGCTTTAAAGAGGGGAAATAAAGTATTCCGAGTTAACGAGCTGTTGGTCAGCGGCGCAAATTTGTGGGTCAAAGTTCACCAAAGTTGCCCCTCTGAAATGTTGCTGTTTTAAACCCTGGTTTGGCCTTTCACCTGCCGGCACCCACAGGTCATACTTACAATCCTGCTCACACATGTTCCTGTGTTGTAAATAGTTGTTTTGGATGTTTCAGTTTCAGATCTGATCAGATCTATTACAGGAAAACAAAACAGTGAAATACATCTGTAAACAGTGAAAAGTGAGGAGCCGTCAAAAATGACAAATACAAGAAAAATACTGAAAACATGCTGAAGTTCTGTAGTTCTTCAGGTTTAAAATATTTGACTTTAAATATTTATGAAGGTTTGTCAATCCTTCTTATAGCATTTAAATATAATGTGTTGATGTGACTGTGTGCAGCTGAACCATCGTGTACGATCTGAAGAGTTCACGCTTTCCGTTTTAGGCGTGTGTGTGTTACCATCTGTTCCTGTCTGTGTATGTTACCTCCTGAGTGTGTGTTTATTCTACAGGGCAGATTTCATCACACACACACACACACACACACACACACACACGCACACACACACACTTCAGGTCATGTGGATGTTCGTCCAAATCTTCCTCCAGCTCAGATTGCGCTGAGAAAATAAACTCTGGGAGCGTTTATTATTCCTGACCTGCCTGCTGTGTGTGTGTGTGTGTGTGTGTGCGTGTGTGTGTGTGTGTGTGTGTGTGCGTGTGTGTGTGTGTGTGTGCTGCAGGTTTTAAGCTGTTGAACTTGGCCGACCTCCATGAATCAATTTATCTCCTTCTTCTCCTTGTTCCTCCTCTCCAGTGTTTTTCTGCTTTTTCTCTTTATTCATCATCATCTTGTCGCTCTCCTCCTTTTTTTCCATGTTTACCTGCCTTTTATTTCTCTCCTCCTCCTCCTCCTCCTCCTCTCATTCATTCTTTTCCTCTTTAAAAATAACAAAGTTTATTGACATAACACTTTGCTAAACCAACATTACTGCTTTGTAAAAAAGATTTCTAAAAAAAAAAAGCTAAATAAAACCGACAGAATGAAATGTCAGCAAAACAGTCGCTAACGTATAAATCTAAGATGAAGAGTTTATGAAACAAGATGAGATTTTAATCCGTCCGTCTCAGCGGGGAGAGGTGGAACTGTCCTCTTTAATATGATCGCTCAGAGCGCCAAAGTCTGATGTTTCTTTAATCCTACACATAGTGGATTTAATGTTCATCTCTCTGACTTACTTTCCAAAGTGTCGTAAACACAAAATAAAAGTGCAAAGTCAGAGCTTCACATCAAAACCAATCAGCAGCAGCTACCACATCTTGAGGCTGAAGCGTCTTAAAGAGGAACATATTCAGCCCATTTCCAGCTTTATGTTTATATTCTGGGACTCCACTGGAATATCTTTGCATACCTGCCAGTTAAAAACTCCTTATTTATCTTCTACTGGTCCTTTATGCAGCCCCTCAGTTCAGCCTCTGTCTGAAACAGGCCGTTTTAGCTCCTGTCTCTTTAAGGCCCCGCCTCCTGATGAGCCCTCTCTGCTCTGATTGGTCAGCTTTCAGGAAGCTTCCTCCAGGCTCCGGAGGCTACGTAAACAAACTATAGTTGCAGGATTTCACTTCTTTTTCTCCTTCCAACTTCTCAAATCCATCCGTACATGTTGGAGCTGAATCACATCTGAAATATGAGAGTGAACAACACATGGAAACACCTTAGCAACCACCTTAGAAACCAAGGCTACAAAACAGACAGCTGTTTTTTTGGACATGTGCAATGAGCTGATGTCAGCTCGTCAGCAAGGTAGAAAAAAATGTCACAAACGAAGCGTTGAGAGCAGGTTGAAGCCCTGACTTTTGACTTGCAGGCAGCATTTCTACATATGTTCACCTCAAGTTTTGGAACTTTGACCATGTTTAACATCTGACATCAGAACAGGAAATAAATAACAGAAAATCTCAAAAAGCTGAATATTTCTCCTTTAAGGAGAATTGGATACTGTATTCCTGTCGGGTCCTCGTTCACTGGAATGGAGATAAAATAATTTAATTCAGAAAGAATGGATCTAATTCTGATAATAAACAAGTCATTTTTGCTCAGAAACATTTATTCACCATTTTATAGCCGCTCCTTTTCCAATGATTGTGAGGATGAAATGTTTTTGGACCAAATGTGCATCACATGACGGACAGGAAGTTGTAATTACACAGTTGACCACTATGTCAAATTGGCTTCCTGGGGGGTTGGTTAGACCTCCTGCTGCATCTTCTTCCTCTGTCCTGGAGTGTTCATCACTGAGCATCAGCTGTCACACACACACACACACACACTCAGAGCCGCGTGAAGGCATTATTGAGTTGTCAGTTGTCAAACGGGAGCTTAGGTTTAGTGCATTTAGTGCAAAAATGTATTTAAAAGTATATCTGAAGCTTGTATGAGGCTTCAGCAGTCTGAGTTAGTCCTATCAGGTGGATTTCTGACTCTTTTTAGCATCATTAACTACAATTCAGGGTGAAACAACGCAACAAAACCAAAGTTGTCACTTCTCATACAGGACAAGCTGGGATCACTGTATGTGTGTGCGTGTGTGTGTGTGTGACTATGTATGCTCTTATCACCTCTGCCTCTTACACACTGCACCTCAGGGCCGACACACACACACACACACACACACACACACACAAGCACACATACACACACTGTGAGAGCACAGATGGCCTCACATTCATGTCTCCTGCCAAACAGATGGACCTGGCTGGATTCATTCAACGATGGACACACACACACACAGTTACAAGCATACATGTACACGTGCACGCTCATTTATTTCAACACACACACACACATAGAGAAACCTCCTTATTAACACACACAGCGCGGTAGTGTGTCAATGCTTTCAAACACATTCACACTTACATGCACACACTGCTTCACACACACACAGTGGCTGTTGTCCAATGATCGGTGCCCTCAGTCTGTCTTCACACACACACACACACGCACACACGCAGGCACACACGCAGGCGGTGGCGGCCGTCCAATCACAGTGCCCTCAGTGTGTCTCTGTGAGTCGGGGATGTGAAGTCTAATTAACAGAACAGCATCAATATTGATGAGGGCCATTTTATTCCATCTATTCCCAGTCCTGCTATTAAATTCACTTAAGTTTCACTTCCTGTTCATAAACACCACGCAGCAAATCAACAGGGTCAGAGGTCAACGTGGCGGCGGTGGACACTGTACAAATCTTCTTCTATGGTTTCAAACAACTCGACTGAAGATGGATGAATTTCTGAATAACGAGAGCTGCAGAACGTCCAGCTTCTGTTGCTGAAATGACAAAACTTTATCGATATTTTAGTAATTTAAATAAGTAAACATCCAGCCTCGGAGCAGAACATTACAGAGTGGTAGAAAGTACCTAAGTACATTTATTCAAGTACAATTTTGAGGTACTTGAACTTTACTTGAGTATTTCACTACTTTTCAGATCTAAATTTTACATGTAAAACATAGATTTATATGTTTTTAAATATATATTAAAGGGTGTTTTCACCTATTTTCATTTGATTCCTTTGGTTCTGATGTGGGAAGTGTGTACAGTATATACAAATGAAACTTTCCTTTGTATTCCCTGTATTATAATTATCTCTCTTCATCCAGCTCTCCAGACTACGAGCTACTCTTCCTCATTTTTTGTAGCGGTGCCTTCAAGGACTGTCAAAGGTTCTCTGAACTCAGGGGCCAAAACACTCTGTCCGCCATGTTGTTTTCTCACTAGCAATAGTGGAAAAGAAGACACTACGATATCAGTGTGTTTGGAAGAAGACTTGGGAAGAACATCGTGCTGTAGAATCAGACACAACAGAGCGCGGAGGAGGAAGTGACCACCGCAGTCACGTTACAGCCGACCGCTGCCCGCTGAGGATCGTCAAAAAAGAACGATGACAGAACTGAAAACTCACCGTGACTGACTGTGTTTTCTCACAGAATATAATATATCGGATTCTGAACACAGAACAGTACAACAACGACTGTGTGTTGGCGTTAGCTGTAACTTATGCAGCTGCGTTCAGCTTGAGCTCATGTACGTCTGATGAAAGAAACAGCGTTCGGTTGCAGTTTTTCACTCGTTCATCCGACATTGTTGCAGTTTGTTTTTATTATCCTTGTAAAGCAGCACGATATCACCGGACTCGATGCGGAAAAACGTTTTGTAAATGAAAATAAGCCTCGGTAAAGAGACATAATGCTCCGCTCCGCTGGGCCTGCGTTCTGTAAACACACCGTCAGTAGCATTGGACAGGATCACACGCAATGCATTCTGGTTGTTGTAGGATTTCCCTCTTTATAGCTATAATGGAATCTACATCCTTTCTCTCAGTTTTCTCTTGCACCAATTTAAAAAAATAATTGACCTACAGTAACTTTAAGAAACCGTCATATTTACAGCTCGTTCTAACAGAAAACCTAAATCAGTTACCAGAATTGACACTACTGTGAGCGCAAAACAAAACAGCAGATATTTAAAGAGTTAACGTATAACTGAGAACCACTGACTAACTCCGCCTGTCTGGGCATTAAAGTAGAATAAAACAAACTACAGATGCTGCCGCTCTCAGCTCACGACTCGTGTTGTTTGTACTGTGGAGGTGTTGAGCTGTTGTTGAGTCTTTGGTTTGATACCATCCAGAGGGTTTCCCATAATCCATCAGCACTCGACATACACACCTTTAACATACACACACACACACACACACACACCGTTACAAACACACACACTCGCCGTCCATCAGTCAGTGTTGAGCATCTCGGGGGACAGATCTGAGGTAATGGAGAACGACGAGGAATTAGCAACGTTTGCTTTTTTTAACAGATTGGCTGCAGCTAGTTAAACACACACACACACACACACACACACACACACACACACACAGAGACACATTCTCAGACAGCAATCTTTAACAACAAGAGAACAGTTTCCATTCAAATTTTGTGCAAAAGTAAATAGGAGTTAATATGTTTCTGTTCTCTGCTGTAATATATAATATATATTGTGAACTACCAGCATTATCAGGTAGTTCTTATTCAGACCTCTGCCAACAGATAAACATTAGAAAAACTCATGAATCTCTTCTTCTTTGTCCGCTTTTCAGTTGGCAAACAACAAAACTGAAACTGCAGCTCTGGCACATTGCTCCTCATCACTCTGTACTGTGTTTTTACTGAACTTCCAACACGAAGCTGCTGGCTAAAGATTTATTACTGAAAATACAGAGAAATGCTTTACAAAACGAGCTCGTAGATGGACTTTGTGCAGCAGTTCTGTGTGCACGTTTGGATACGAGGAGGATGACTTGCTGATGCTGGTAGAATATCAACTCTGACCTGCTTTATTTGGCTGACGGCTGCTCCCTGCTTCACCTTAAATAATATAAATGATTCATTAAGATATTTTTACATTTTATTTTTAGGGTTCCACCGACCTGCCTTGTCAACAATGTCTGACTGAAGATTTCACCCAACACAGAAGCAGTTAAAGCCTCTGGTAAACGTGGCTTGAAATCATAAAAATGCATATATGATATCAAAGTCGAGTGTCTCATTAAGCATCCATGAAAATCTGAATGAAAATAAACATTCATAACTATTAGAAAACTTAGCTCAAAAACAGCTCATTTGGCTGCTCAAACCATTTCTCATGACTGTGTGGGCGTGTCCAGATCACGTTTGATTGACAGCTCACTTTCAGCTCAAGTACCATTTTATTTTATATTCATTCACTAAAATGTTTTACTGATATGGAATAAAATACCAAATCTATCAAATGGACCCAACTTGGTTAAAAAGCTTGAATAATCAACTAACTAACAAACTAGGTTAGACCACCTGAAACTGTTTTTATTTAACAATACCTCCTGGAGTATGGCGCTAATCGTTTTAGCATCTTCCATTCACTTACATGAAACGGTTAGCATTAGCTCAAACGTTTTGCTATTAACTACCAAATATACCAAATGGACCCTACTTGGTTGAAAGCTTGAATAATCCACTAACTAACAAACTAGGTTAGACCACCTGAAACTGTGTTTTTATTTAACTATACCTCCTGGAGTATGGCGCTAATCGTTTTAGCATCTTCCATTCACTTACATGAAACGGTTAGCATTAGCTCAAACGTTTTGCTATTAACTACCAAATATACCAAATGGACCCTACTTGGTTGAAAGCTTGAATAATCCACTAACTAACAAACTAGGTTAGACCACCTGAAACTGTGTTTTTATTTAACTATACCTCCTGGAGTATGGCGCTAATCGTTTTAGCATCTTCCATTCACAGACATGAAACGGTTAGCATTAGCTTTTCTATTCAAAACTTTTGAGCTTATTATCAATTACCCCAGTGGTTTACTGGTTATCTTGACTAATCGGCTAACTAGCAGAATAGAGTAGACCACACATATTTGTTTTTATTGAACTATACCTTCCAGACCACAAAGCTAAGTGTTTTAGCATCTTTCATTCACTTACATGAAACGGTTAGCATTAGCATTACTATGCTACACTTTTGAGCTACTTATCCACTTAGTGATTAACACAGATTTGAATGGTGTACCCAATAATTTGAATTCTCATTGTAGCTAAAAGCAAAGAAAAGTACACTGCATTGTTTTCTCATGTGGGAGACGACAGTAAGTGTTGTGAAGTCAGCTTGGCCATGTCAATCATCTTTCTCCTAAATATGATTGGGCAGGTATTTATTATGTAATAAATTCCCTTGCTTAGCCCCGTCTAACTGCAACCCAGTAACAAGAGAAGGGAGAGAAACTTTCTAAAGAATTACATAAACTATGTCTCAAAGGCTGTTCTCACACTTTTTATGTGTTTACTATATGCACAGTAGATCCCAAATTACATGATTGATAGCCAATCATGGATTTGCCTTTCCAGGGGCTTTAAAATGAACGTCACCTTTACCAACTAATATGTAAGAATCACTCACATATTGATACATAAATAATAATGATCCAATAAAGTCTGAGAGGGGCTATTCTATGTAATGTTGACTTTTGATACTTTAAAGCATAATGTATATTTCTGTATCATCTCAGTCTCCTCTCGGCTTTACGGAGCTTTATAGTAAGTTTCAGCTCATTGTTTATCTGTGCGGCTGCAACTTTACTGTTTTGGTTCACTCTCAGCGTCTCTCATAGCGTCATTTTGGGCCGCAGCAGGCAGCTGTTTTCAGAGAAAAACTCTGGCAGAGAGCAAAAACAGAGCTAAAAGAGAGTGAATATTGGATTTAGATTCACCATGACTCCAAATGTTCAACAAGTTCAACCTAAAAGCTGATGATGTGTTATTTCACTACTTGTTTCTGCTGAAAACTGGTGGACAAAACATCAGGTTTAAGTACATTTAGTTGCTCATACTTTTGTACTGGAAGTTTGAGTGTTTTGTTCAGGTGTTCATGGTGTGAATGGAGGGTCAGGTCCTCCAATGAAATCTCTGTTTTAACTGTGTGTGTGTGTGTTTTGTGTGTGTTTCTGTGTGTGTGTCTGGCTAATTGCAGTGTGTTGATTGACGTGTTGAGACTGGAGGAAAGATGAGAGCAACCTGCAGTGTTCACTTTCAGCTTGGATGTAGATGAACGCCAGCTGATATCGGATCTTTATGGATGAGTGTGTGTTGGGAGCGCCGCGTCCTCTCGGGTCAGAGTTCATCATAAATCCTGCAGACCCAGTTTCCTGCTGGGAATCCAAGTTTACCTCGAGTGAAACGGCTGAGTTTAGTCTGCGGCGTCGGCTGTGATTATACTCTGGAGATAATTATTTAAATTTAGATGCGAGCAAGAGACGAGGTGTGTTTGAACGAAACTGGAAATAGAACAAAAGAACAAATAGTTTGGAGAGTGTGAGAGGAATTTAGATTCAGTGAGTTCAAACTGAGAGAGTGTGTGTTTATTTTATACTAAAGATGCCAAAATGTCCTCACAAGGACAGAAAGATTAATACAATTCTCCAAAACGAAGCTGCTCTTAAAGGGTCCCGTTTATTCTTATAACTGACATAAAATTATGGTTAGACTGAAGGAATGTAATCATTGGACTTCTTGAGAGTATTATAATAAAAACCGGAGCCAAAAACATGTATTTCTGCGATTTTGTGGATCAAGTTCAGGTTTTATCGTCATTTCTACACATATGTATGTAGACATAAAAGGAAGCAAAATGTTCATCAGGGAGCACAGAGCAACATAGTGCACGAATAAGGATGACAACAAACAATAACTAGGAACAAGAAACAAAATATTAACAAGTGCAGAAACCACAAAGTCGTAAGATAAGACTCCAGTTTATTGTCCAGTGAGCAGGTTTGATGGTTTCCTCCACCAGCGCCTCCCTTCCAGGTCCTTTCACACCACTTTCGGTGCTTCCTCCTCCAGACGGCTGCTGCATGTCTGGCCACGCTGTCGGAGGCCTGAGTGACGAAGCCGAAGACTCCACAACTTGTATAAAAGCAGAAGTGATCCTGGCAGCTGTGATTGAATTATACATTATACAATTTTGGGTTGATTTCTGGAATAAATGTGGTTTACATTGTTACTGATCTGTGTAACACTTATCAGTTCAATTATTCATATAAAACTAACTGAAAATTAGAAAATTCTATTTTCTAAAATCCTATTTTTTGTTCAAATGAGTTAAGATGTGGGATTTTTTTTTTCTTTTAATTTTCTCTTCATTAACTGTTTGCTTTAGGCAGCAGCATTATGCTTTATATCAATTAATTTGATCAATTAACAAGCAGCCGTGGTGGGAAAGAGCAGCAAAATAAGAATAATAAGACGTAGAGACTAAAATCATACTATACTATAATAATATAATATAATTCACCTCCTGCACCAATAATAAAACCAACTGGATGACAAAAAGACAAAAAGCAATGTTCTAACCTGTTTAATATCTGTTAATCAATTTCCAAATTTCATTTAACAGCATAAATCTTGTAGACTACTGATGTTCCTAAAATAAGCTAATAATTTAGCTTCAGTTCTTAAGCAAACAGCTGATGCACCAGTTGGTTTTACCTCCTTGTTCTCCTTTTCTCTGGAGAGTAGTTCTGTGTACGGCAGACGCCACTGAGCATGTGCAGGAATGTTGTTGTAAATTTCGCAAAACACTTCAGTACAAAGTCATGAGGTTGTGATCTGCAGCACAACAAGCTAGTGAAGCTGTGAACAGAAACCACGTTCCTGCACATGCTCAGTAGCGTCTGCCTTCCACAGAACTACTCTCCAGAGACTGAAAACGTGATGCTGTTATTAGTCTTTGGAGCCGTTTCTAAACAAACTAACGTGACCAAACTCTTCATGATGAAGGAACATGTGACCCAGTGCAGCGGTGTGACTCTCTGACGTGTTTTTAATAGTTTTTGGAACAACAATGGAGGAATAAGATATATCAGGCTTTGACTTTTTAAATATATTTTATTAAGTTTTTGCACAGGAAAAATACATAAAGGTAAAGAGAACAGTTTCAATAAAATACATAATTAACAATAACATAATAACATTAATAATACATCATCAACAGTAATAAATATAGAGCATAAATTATAATGTTAGCAAGGTAGGTGCTTTAACTGCACTGGGTGACATGGTTACCATAACTTGTTTAGAAACGGCTTCAAAGACCAAAAAATAAGTAAATAACCCACCACTGTGCATGAATGGAAACACGGTTCTGTTTACAGCTTCACTAGCTCATCATAACCTTAAGAGGTTGTGATCTGTAGCGCAACCAGTTAGCGAAGCTGTAAACAGAACCACATTCCTGCACGTGCTCAGTAGCGTCTGCTTTCCACAGAACTACTCTCCAGAGACTGAAAACATGATGCTGTTATTAGTCTTTGGAGCCGTTTCTAAACAAACTAACGTGACCAAACTCTTCATGATGAAGGAACATGTCACCCAGTGCAGTGGTGGTTTTACCTCCTTGTTCTCCTTTTCTCTGGAGAGTAGTTCTGTGTACGGCAGACGCCACTGAGCATGTGCAGGAATGTTGTTCTGTTGTCTACATATCACAACCTCTGCGCTTTATACAACACTGTAAATTTCTCAAAACACTTCAGTACAAAGTCAAGCGGTTGTGATCTGCAGCACAACAAGCTAGTGAAGCTGTAAACAGAAACCACGTTCCTGCACATGCTCAGTAGCGTCTGCCTTACACAGAACTACTCTCCAGAGACTGAAAACGTGATGCTGTTATTAGTCTTTGGAGCCGTTTCTAAACAAACTAACGTGACCAAACTCTTCATGATGAAGGAACATGTGACCCAGTGCAGCGGTGTGACTCACTGACGTGTTATTAATAGTTTTTGGAACAACGACGGAGGAATAAGATATATCAGACTTTGATACACACACTATACTTGCTAATAGATCAGTTCATCGTTGGTTCGGATCCAACAAGAAGAAAAACAACTTTCCCAACTCACAACGTGCTCCATCAAACAGCCGACCAGAACTAATAGCTGAGAGCCAAACATCTTCTATATTTATTTGCCTCTCCTGAGAGTAAATTTAACTTCAACATATCCGTTCAGACAAAAAAAAACAAAACAAACAAAAACAAATATTCTTCAAGTGTTTCGAGGCTGAAGCCAAATCTTCAGCTCCTGTGACGGGGAGGCGTCTGGCGCAGGTGATCAGCTAAACGCCCACCAGAAAATAAAAAACCTGAGCAGATATAGACGACGGCGGCAGCAGCCTCACGCTGCGTCCAAATCCCTGAATCTGCTCGAGTTTAAGATCCCACTCTCTCTTCTTTTTCTTTTACTCTTGTTCGTTCCTTCCCCCTCTCTCTCCTCTCCTTCCTTTTTCTCTCTCTTCATCTTTTTCCTTTTTCATCCATCCCTCCCTCCCTCCCTCTCATCATTCATTTCCTCCTTCCTTCTTTCCCTCCTTTTTCATTCCTTGCTTTCTTCCTCCTTCCTTCCCCTACTTCCTTCCTCTCTATTTACATCCTTTCTTCCCCCTCCATCCCTCCCTCTCTTCTCATTTCACCCTTTCTTTCCTCCCTCCCTTGTTTCCTTCAGGACTTCCTATCTCCCACCTTTCCCTCCCTTTTCTTCCTCTCTCTCTATCCTAATTTCCTCCTTTCTTTCGTCCTTTCTTTTTCTATCCTTCCTTGTCTCCTTCATCCCCTTCTCCAGTTTTCTCTTCTTTCCTTCCCTCTGTATTTCTCTCCTCTATCATTATCTATCTTTTCCCTGTCTTCCCTCCCTTCATTCCTTCCTTGCTTGCTCTCTATTCCATTTTTTTCCATCGTCTTTGCTTCCTTCCCTCCTTCCATCCCTCCATTCCTCTTATCTCCTCTGTCCTTCCTTCATCCCTTTTCCTCTGTTGCTCACTTCTTCCTCCCTCCCTTTCTCTTTTTCACCACCTTTTTTCTTTCCTTTTCTACTTCTTTCCTTACATTCTTTCTCCTTATTTCACTCCTTTCTCTTGTCCTTTATGTCTTCCTTCCATCATTTTTCCTTTTTTTTCTCACCTTCCCTCACTCTCCTTTTTTCACTTCTTCTTTTCTCCCTTCCTTCCTTGCTTCCTCCTTTTCCTTCACCCCACCTCTCCGCTTTCCTTTCCACATTTATTCCTCCTTTCCTAACTTTTCCTTTCATCCTCCTTCTCTCCTCTATTCTTTTTTCCAGACTTCTCTCCTTTGCTTCCTTCTTTTCCTGCTTTTCTTGTTTCCTTTCCCCACTTTCTGTTTCTTCCTTTTCTTGCTTCCTTTTTTCTTCATTCTCTCCTTCATTCATCCCTCTCTTCACCACCCCTCCTTCCTCTCTATTTCCCCTCCTTTTCCTTCTCTTCTTTCCCTCCAACATCTCCTCATTTCTTCCATTTTCCCTCCTTATTTCATTCCTTGTCTTTCCTCCCACCTTCATTCCTTTCCTTCTTTGCTTCCTCGCTAGTTGCCTCTTTGTCCTTGCCCTTCTTCCCTCCCTCCTCTTTTTCCTTCCTTTATTTCAAACTCTTCCTCATCCTTCTCTCCTCCCTCCCTTCCTTTTTCCTGACTGCTCCCCTTCCCTCTCTCTCCTTTTCTTCCTTGCTTCCTTCCTCTCTTTCCTTCACTCATTTGTTTCTTCCTTCCTCCTTCACTCTCTCCTCCTCCTGTCTTGTTTTTCACTCTTTTTCATCCCTTCTTTTCTTTAATTCTTCACTCTCTTCCTTCCTCACTACTTACCTCCTTTTCCTTACCCTCCTTCCTTCCCTCCTTTTTCTTTTCTTGCTTTATGGCTTCCTTCTTGTCCTCACTCTTCACTTCCTCCCTTCCTTCCTTTCCTACTCCCTCCTCTTTCCTTCCCTCCTTTTTAACTTCTCTCTTTCCCTCTCTCTCTCCTTCCTTCCTCTTTTCCTGCTTTTCTCGTGTCCTTCCTTCCTCCTTTCACTCCCCCTTTTCATGTTTCCTTCATTCCTCTCCTTCCTTACTAGTTCCCTCTTTTTCCTTACCCTCCTTCTCTCCCTGCTCTTTCTTTCCTCCCTTCTTTTTCGTAACTTCTCTTCTTCTCTTTCTTTTTTCCTCCTTGATTTCTTCCTCTTTTCCTATTTTTTTTTCTTCTTTTCACTCCTCCTTCCTTAGTTTTTTCTTTTCTACATCTTCCCTCTCTCAATCTCTAACTAACCTCTTTTTTTCCTTTCCTCCTTTATTCATTCCTTTCTTCATCTCTCCTTCCATCTCTTCCTTCCTTCAGGATTCCCTCCTTCTTCTCTCCTTTTCTTCATTCCCTCCTTCACTCCTTCCACCTCCCTCTGTCTTGTTTTTCCGTCTTTATTCCCTCCCTCCTCTTTCTTCTTCCCTTTCTTCTTTTGTCCTTTTTCCTGTGTTGTTCCTTCCTTTCATCCTTCCTTTTGTCTTTTTTCCTTCCTCCTTTTCCCTCTCTGTCTTCCTTCCTTGTCCTCATTTCCCTCTCCTTCCTTCCTTCCTTCCTTCCTTCCTCCCTTCCTCCCTCCCTCCCTCCCTCCCTCCCTCCTCCCCCCTGCGGTGGTGTTATTTCAGCTCATACCTCGGAGCTGCAGAGGATTAGTGTTGCTCTGACTGGTTAACATGTTGGAGGAGAAAACAGACAGTAAGAGGATTAACAGACTCACTGAGCTTTAACACTCCGCTCTGTGGGACATTCCTCTCAACAAAATCCTCTTTTCTCTTTTTCTCTTCGGTTCTTACTCGCTTACCGGCGTCCCCGACTGAAACATAAAAGTTCAGAGAATGTGGCAAGTTCAAATACGATCAAATGATCAGGTCAGTAAATGTTGTAAAACCACTTCATACAAACATGGAGGGTGAAGAAATCACGACGGGTTGAGAAATATTCGTCACCGGGATGAGAAAGTAAAGGAAACGAGAGATGTTTTCAACCCAATTACCAGAATAAAATGTTGACACTGTACGTTTCTGCAAACCACGGATACATTGAATCTCAATGTTTCAATGTTGATCACATTTTAAGCTTTTTAACGCTGCATTAAATGGCCGTTATCAGTTGAATAATGATGTTTTATGACGTGATAACACTGTGGTTCAGGTCTGGTTATGTTTAGGCACAAAAACCACTTGGTTAGAGTTGGGAAAAGATCATGGTTTGATTTAAAATAACAGGTTTTGTCACCAGAAAAATGGCTACAAATGTCTAAAAGTCTATCTGCAGTCTTGCAGACCTACCCGATGTTGTCACTGTAATGACACAACACACCCCTCTGACCCCTGACCCCTGACCCTAACCGTCCCACTGCTCATACCTAAACCTAACCAAGATACCGCGAGTCCGCAGGTAGACCTACTACAGTTGCAAACATCCCGACGTCTCGCTATGAATACCTTGTTTTGTCGGTTGAAACAGGAAGTGAGCAGCGGCTTCTAACAGTGGTCTCTGCTGCCGACATTTTATTCTGATGACTGGACTTCTCTACAGGAAGGGAACTTTTTAATAATGAAACCAGAAGTTAAGTCAAGAGTCTGATGACAGTGAGATACAATCAGTGTGTCTGTTCCCAAAACATTTGTCTGACAAAGAAACACCAAAAACACCAAATTAGTTTCATCACACTGACGTCATCATAATGACAATTAGTGTTCGGATTTGATACATAATCAAGATCAAAGAAATACAAAAAACAATATGTTATCCCACAAATACAACTCTATAGAAACCCCCGAGAAATGATGTTCATATACGTGCAAACATGCTTGGTTAGAACATTTTCTCTGAACTTCCAAGTCAAGTTAAAACTTTTTATAGGTTTTTCAAATCTGAGTTTTTTTCAGCCTAACAAGCAGAAGAATTTACTTTCACTTCATAAGAAAAGTTAAAAATCACTCAGTGTGGAGGTAAAACTTTCAGAAGTTCACAATAAAGGTTCTCAGAGCTGCTGATGAAGAAGAAAACGATGATGATGATGATGATGATGATGATGATGGTCTTGGTATTTGGACTCATGTCAGACGGGTGTTTTTCTCTCCGTCTCAAAGGCGACCTCGTCAAACGCTGACAGCTCAGCCGCTGCGCTCTGCTGTTCCTCTGAAGAACCAGAGAGGAACGGCAGGACGGCGCTTTGTCTGCCACCACAAAAGAAGAAGAGACACCCAGCGGGCTGTGGATTTAACCCCTGAACACACACACACACACACTGAACACACACACACACACACACACACTGAAAACACATACACACACACACACATACACACACACACTGAAAACACACACACACTGTGAGGCTACAGGTGGAGCTGCACTAAAGAGAAACAAATAATGAGACAGCAGGACTCAGCTGATCAGTCAGCTGTGAGAGAGGAGAGAGGAAGGAAGGAAGGAAGGAAGGAAGATGGAAGGAAGGAAGGAAGGAAGGAAGGAAGGAAGGAAGGGAGGGAGGATGGAAAGAAGGAAGGAAGGAAGGGAGGGAGGATGAAAGGGAAGAGGGAAGGAAGGAAAGAAGGAAGAGAGGGAGGGAGGAAGGAAGGAAGTGAGGGAGGAAGAACGGAAAAGAGGGAGGATGGAAGGAAGGAAGGGAGGGAGGATGGAAGGAAAGGAGGGAGGATGGAAGGAAGGAAGGAAAGGAGGGAAGATGGAAGGAAGGGAGGGAGGATGGATGGAAGGAAGGAAGGAAGGGAGGATGGATGAAAGGAAGGAAGGAAGGGAGGGAGGATGAAAGGGAAGAAGGAAAGAAGGAAGAGAGGGAGGGAGGAAGGAAGGGAGGGAGAATGGAAGGGAAGAAGGAAGGAAGGAAAGAAGGAAGAGAGGGAGGGAGGGTGGAAGGAAGGAAAGAAGGGAGGGAGGAAGGAAGGAAGGAAAGGAGGTAGGAAGGGTGGAAACAAGGAGACAAGGAAGCAGGGAAGGAAGGGTGGAAATACGGAGGGAAGGAAGCAGGGAAAGACGGAAGGAAGGAAGAAAGGATGGTTGAATGGATATAAGAGGGACAGAGGGAAGAAGCAAAGGAGGAAGGAGGGAATGAAGGAAGGAAGGAGAGAGGAATTAAGGAAATGAGGAAGGAGGGAAGAGAATAAACCTCCATAAATCCACATCAGAGAAAAACGAGGCTGCAGAATCTGCCTGAGAATCTTCACATTTTAAAGTTTTCTTCAGAATCAAAGTGATCCAGTTACAAGTCGTCCAAAAACGTAGATAAACATGATCTAAAGCTATGAACAGAAGTGTTGAACAGGTGTGAACTTTGACCTGAATGTTTGACCTAAATTTCATGACTAACAGACGGATGTTTACCCCTACGAGAGGAAGTGAGGTGGGAGAGAAAAGAATAAAAGAACAACAGCTCACCTGCAAACACAAACCTCCTCCAGCCTCCAAAACAAAGCTGTTGTTGTTGTTGTCACCCCCACCTCACTCTGTGTGTGTGTGTGTGTGTGTGTGTGTGTTTACTTCCTCCTCACAGCCAATCAGAGGCGGAGCTGGGCTGCCAGCGGAGAGAGAGACAAAGCTGCTAATTAGTGATCAGCAGGTCAGTGGCACGGCAGGACACAACAAACACACACACACAGGAAACGCAGCCCAAAGACTCAGCAGGTAGATGTGTGTGTGTGTGTGTGTGTGTGTGTGTGTGTGTGTGTGTGTGTGTGTGTGTGGGGAGGTGATCGGGGGTTAAGAGGCGAACAGCAGGTCAACAGGAAAAAACAGTGGAATCTTCCTTTAATCAGAGGCGGTAGGTCAGCAGAGGTTAAACAGTTTTTTTTCCTTAAAAGTCTTTAAGCTGCGTCTCCGTCCTTCCTTTTCTTTCTTGTGTGTCTTTTTTAAAAGATTTCACCTCCGAACGTGTCACAGCATCAAACCGAGCGTCTGCAGGCCGCTCAGCAGGACGCCGCTGATCCTCGGCTCAGGAGACGGACACATGTTCAGCTCAGAACAGCTGGAATGATGAAGACTGTGTCACTGAAGCAGTTCCATGTAACACAGATGTCTAAAACATTTACTTTTCAACCAACTTTTAACCTTTTTTTATATATTTTATATAATATAATCACCAGTTTGCTGTTATATTACTGAAACTGAATATGTATGAAAGAAAAACAACTTCTTTGACTCCCTTCATCCTTAAAATAGGGGAGGAAGACTGATGAAGATGAAGATTTTACATTCTTTTTTATTTATTTTTATGTTGTGGCCATATTGTATTTTGTTATAGTTTATTTTACTCACCCTGACCATTTATTGTATTTGTTTTTTCAATTTTAACCATTTATTTTATTTGTTTATTTAATTTTAACCATTTATTTTTATTTGTTTATTTAATTTTAACCATTTATTTTTATTTGTTTATTTAATTTTAACCATTTATTTTATTTGTTTATTTAATTTCATTTGTTTATTTTCATTATAGTTTTTATTTTAAACACATATTTCATTTTTTATTGTGTTTTTAGTTTGCTCATCTTAACCATTTATTTTATTCATTTATTTTTTAACCATGGTTTTTATTTTATATTGTATTTTTTTTTTTTTACTGATTCTATCCATTTATATCATTTCATTATTTATATTATTTCAATTTAATTTAATTTAATTTATTATTTTTTACTTTACTGGACACTTTTTTAAATTGAATTTTCAGTTACTATTTTCAGTTTTGTTCTTTTTCTGAAATCTAATTAAAATGAACAATTTCTCTGCTTTAAAGTTCAGGTGAGTAAAGCTGCACAGGAAGGTGACGATTGATGATGACGATGATGATGACGATGACGATGATGTGTGTAAAATGAAAAGGCAAATGAGCCTGGTGATTTTGTTTTTCTCATGAGTGAGTTTGACACCGAGTGTGACGCCATCTCGACTTCACTCCCTCCTCCTTCACTTTCTCACACACACACACACACACACACACACACACGGCAGCCATCGGTAAATCTGTCACTTTTCACCGCAGGTAGTGATATAATACAGCCTGTGATTAACTTTAATGAGACACTTTATGGAAGAGAAACAGATCAAATATTAGTGCTGCTGAAAGATGAGAAAAAAGATGGAAAATGAGAGAAGATGAGATGAGGATGGAAGAGAAGCGAGAGAAAGATGGAGAGAGAGAGAGAGACAAAAATAAATGTATTGTCAAAACCTTGACCTTTATTTTAATTCAATGCAAATACCAATAAAGTAATATAAAAATACTCCATTACAAGTAAAAGTCCTGCATGAAAAATCCTACTGCAGTAAAAGTACATAAGTATTATGAGCTTGATGTAGTTAAAGTATTGCAGTAAAAGTACATAAATATTATGAGCTTGATGTAGTTAAAGTATTGCAGTAAAAGTACATAAGTATTATGAGTTTGATGTAGTTAAAGTATTGCAGTAAAAGTAGTGGTTTGGTCCCTCTGACCGATATATTATTATATATGACATCATTAGACAGGAAGCAGGCTTTGGTTTCGAGGTGGTCTTGAACGGTACTCTCCGCTGATTCCCAACTTGCTGCCAAGAAACTTACTAACCATCCGCTGACCCTCCTCCTGCTAATCTAAAGGAAATATCAACTCATATAGATCTCACGTGAACTACGTCACTTTAGAAATGTTGAGATGATACGTTTTGTTGACATTTTGATATGATAGGCGTTGTTGAGGTGTTAATATGCTACGTATTACACGTGTTGAAACATAGATATTCAACGTTTCTGTGGTTTGCAGAAACGTTCATTGCCAACGTTTTGTTCTGGCGAGCAGGCTGAGCAGACAGACCAGCTGGACAGGAAGTGGCCTCGCAGTGGTTCATCTCGCATCAGTTTATGACCTTGTTGTTCTTTGTGTCGGCGTATAAAACGAGTCCTCTGGTGCTGATCTTTAGTTCTTACATTCAGCATTCTTTAACTGCTTCCTGTGGTACTTTCATCTGAGACAACAGAGTGTATTTTTATATTATTGTTATCCATCATTGTTCAAGTGTTCAAGTAATTATGCGGATGTCCTGACCTCAAACTTAGCACATGAAACGCCGACCGAACAGACATTCAGCTCGAATCTAAAATTAGTGGCAAACAAGTCAGAGTTAAAATCTGGTTAAATTTGTTCAGTCTGGTGGCTTCAGATAAGTGGAGACAGAAAAAGAAACAGTTTCATCTGCAGTAGATTTGCTGCAACTCTCAGCAGGATGCAGGACCTCCACACACACACACACACACACACACACACACACACACACACACACACACACACTCTCAGAGTAAATTAATAGCACTGTGAACAGTAATTTGCGGTGAGACAACGACGTGTTAAACTCGCTCTAATTGCTGACAGCGACACTGCAGCAGGAAGCCATTTTGTCGTTCAGATGCTGAAACACCACGACATCAGACTCCTCTTCCTCCTCCTCCTCCTCCTCCTCTTCATCACTTCCTGTTTCTGACATCAGCTGTCAGTCAAACTGCGTGGGGGGCGGAGCTCTGTGTGTTTTAAAGGTGTCAGGTGAGAAAATTAGTTTGAGTTGACTTTGATTTCAACTCAAAGTCCACTTATTCACTTCTCACTTCCGGAGCTTTTGACCGCATCACACAGCCTTCATCGGACGGAGCTGTCGATTGAAGTATTCTGAACATTTACGGACGTTTCCTCACTTAAAGTATGTTTGATTGATTGTTGAATCCATCTGCTGATAAAGACCATGTGATAGGGTAGAAAGCTCCAGAACGATCAATTCAATGGACCTTCGGTTGAGATTGGGGACTCATGTTTACGATGTCTAGAGTGATATGTCAGCTCAACTAGTTTAGTTTAGTTTAGTTTAGTTTAGTTTAGTTTAGTTTAGTTTAGTTTAGTTTAGTTTAGTTTAGAGAGATGAGTTGGCTTAGTGTTAAGTTAAGTTAAGTTAAGTTAAGTTAAGTTAAGTTAAGTTAAGTTAAGTTAAGTTAAGTTAAGTTAAGAGAGATGAGTTGGCTTAGTGTATAGTAGTGTATAGTTAAGTAAAGTTAAGTTAAGTTAAGTTAAGTTAAGTTAAGTTAAGTTAAGTTAAGTTTAGAGAGATGAGTTGGCTTAGTGTATAGTTAAGTAAAGTTAAGTTAAGTTTAGTTTAGTTTAGTTTAGTTTAGTTTAGTTTAGTTTAGTTTAGTTTAGTTTAGTTTAGTTTAGATAGATGAGTTGGCTCAGTGTATAGTTAAGTTAAGTTAAGTTAAGTTAAGTTAAGTTAAGTTAAGTTAAGTTAAGTTAAGTTAAGTTTAGAGAGATGAGTTGGCTTAGTGTATAGTTAAGTAAAGTTAAGTTAAGTTAAGTTTAGTTTAGTTTAGTTTAGTTTAGTTTAGTTTAGTTTAGTTTAGTTTAGTTTAGTTTAGATAGATGAGTTGGCTTAGTGTATAGTTAAGTTAAGTTAAGTTAAGTTAAGTTAAGTTAAGTTAAGTTAAGAGAGATGAGTTGGCTTAGTGTATAGTTAAGTAAAGTTAAGTTAGGTTAAGTTAAGTTTAGTTTAGAGAGATGAGTTGGCTTAGTGTATAGTTAAGTAAAGTTAAGTTAGGTTAAGTTAAGTTTAGTTTAGAGAGATGAGTTGGCTTAGTGTATAGTTAAGTAAAGTAAAGTTAAGTTAAGTTAAGTTAAGTTAAGTTAAGTTAAGTTTAGTTTAGAGAGATGAGTTGGCTTAGTGTATAGTTAAGTGAAGTTAAGTTAAGTTAAGTTAAGTTAAGTTAAGTTTAGAGAGATGAGTTGGCTTAGTGTATAGTTAAGTAAAGTTTAGTTTAGTTTAGTTTAGTTTAGTTTAGTTTAGTTTAGTTTAGTTTAGTTAGATGAGTTGGCTTAGTGTATAGTTAAGTTGAGTTGAGTTAAGTTAAGTTAAGTTAAGTTAAGTTAAGTTAAGTTAAGTTAAGTTAAGTTTAGAGAGATTAGTTGGCTTAGTGTTTAGTTTAGTTTAGTTTAGTTTAGTTTAGTTTAGTTTAGTTTAGTTTAGTTTGGTTTAGTTTAGTTTAGTTTAGTTTGGTTTAGAGAGATGAGTTGGCTTAGTGTTTAGTTTAGTTTAGTTTAGTTTAGTTTAGTTTAGTTTAGTTTAGTTTAGTTTAGTTTAGTTTAGAGAGATGAGTTGGCTTAGTGTTTAGTTTAGTTTAGTTTAGTTTAGTTTAGTTTAGTTTAGTTTAGTTTAGTTTAGTTTAGTTTAGATAGATGAGTTGGCTTAGTGTATAGTAGTGTATAGTTAAGTTTAGTTTAGTTTAGTTTAGAGATGAGTTGGCTTAGTGCTTAGTTTATTTTTAATTTAGTTTGACTCAGCTTCAGTTGAGTTAAATTTAGTTTAGCATGAGATGATTTAGGTTTGTGTTAACTCAAGTTTAATTTATTCTAGTTTGAGTTGATTTTAGTTTGAGTTGACCTCAGTTTAGTTACATGTAGGTTAATTGCAATGAACTTAGTTTGAGTTTAGTTTGAGTTGACTCCAGTTGAGTTACATCTAGATTAGTTGCAATGAACTTAGTTTAGTTGAATTTACTTTGAAATGAGTTTGAAGAGATGAGCTGAGTTTGAGTTAAGTTTAGAGCGAAGTTTAGTGTCCTAACCGGCTGAACTTGAGCTGAACTTTTGTCAGACGCCCTGTTTCTATTTACTTCCTGTCACCTGCGTTGAAAGCGCTGTAGGACACGGTGTCATGGATGAGAAACGGCTGATTCATTTAGTTGAAACGAGGAGTTATCTCTGCGAAAACCTAAATAAGGTGGCAGCTGGCTGGAGGGGGATCAACAGGAAGCTGGTAAGAAACATCTGAATATCACAATATAACACGTTTAAAAAGTACAAACGCAGGAAGAAAGCAACTACTCACCCATCTTTTCCCTGAGTGGTTACATCTCCAGTCTGATCTGCAGAGCACAGCTGATGCGTTCTTGGTTTGTTTACATGACGTAACAGAAGTGCATCTTTAAGGGGTTCGGTGTGGACAGAAAACGTCAGATGTGATGTGATCGTCAGAGTTAAATGTAGTTTATTTGAGATGAAATTAGTTTAGTTCAGTTTGAGTTTAGTTTAGTTTGAGATTAGTTAAGTTAGAGTCTACATTTGTTTAATTTAATTCGTGATTAGTTTGGTTGACATTCATAGAGTTGAGTTTTTATTGGCTTTAGTTGAGTAAAGTTGTTGCATTTATCTAAGTTTAAATTAGTTTGGGTTGATATCAGCTGATTTTTAGTCAACTTTAGTCTATTAAAGTTTAGTTTCAGGTTGACTCGACATGTTTGGAGTTTTGACTTGACTTTCCTCTGACGCTGCTTCCAGGTCAGATTTAGTCTCTTTGAGGTTGAACTGTCTCATTCAGGGCGAGAAGCTTCAGGTCGTCTGGAGGTCAAACTTTTGTTGTCTGCGTCTTTAGAGGATCCGTCCGGCTTGTCTCCTCTCTTAATGTGAAGTGTAGATCAGCTGACCAACAGGAAGTGATGATGTCACCGCAGCATCAGAGGGTTAATCCTCCTATTGACCCTTCAGACAAAATACTGCAGCTGAATGTGTGTGTGTGTGTGTGTGTGTGTTTGACCCTCTTCAGCAGTACTTGTGTTCGGGGTCGAGTGGTTGACAGACTGAAGAGTCTCTCAGAGTCTCTGATCTTAGCTTCATGATGTTTTCACGCTTCGCTACTTCAGACACATTATGTTACTACATGTCTGAAGAAACTCTGTCGTCTCAGATATAATCAGATTCTGTTGCATTAACATTTCCCTTCACTTTAATAACAGTAACTTTATTTTTTAATCATAAATTATGTTATTTGCAATTTTGAATATAAGTTTATCATTTATCTAATTAAAAAAATATGTAAAATTATGTTATTTGCAATTTTCTAAAATGATTTTCATTGTACATTTTTATGAATGTATTAATAAATGTATTTATTTCTAATTTATATATAATCCTAAATTCTTATTTGTCATTATTTAGTTATTTTTCTAATTGTAATTTTTTTTTATCATAAATTGTTATTTGTCATTTTCAAAATCATTTTAGTTTTGTAATTTTTATTATATATATATATTTAATTAATAATTATATATATGTTGTTATAAATTACATTCATAATTTTAAAAATAAATGAAGATACTATTATTATTTCATTAATTGCATAATTGATAATTAATATATGGGTAATTAATTTCTAAATATTATAATTATGTATATATTATAATTAATCATAGGTCAGTCAATAATAAAAAAAATAATTTATATTTGTTTATTTTATTAGCGTCCTATCAGTTGCCAAACTTGTTTTCATTAATGTACTAACGTTCTTACATTAGTACATTAATGAAAACAAGTTTGAAACCAAAGCAGAAAAAAAAATTTAATTGATTAAAAACAAAGCAGCTGATGCAAATGCAACACAACCAGATCAATAACAACACACAACCACCAATAATATCGATACAATCAACTAAATTGGGCACCAAACCCACCCAGACAAATGAAAATTAATACTTACAACAATACAACTAACCGCATTTAAGTAAACAACATTTTAATAACATCATGAAAACTAGAGAAGATGAACATATATTTTTGTTTAATGTAAGTTCTTGGCATCAGATAAGATGTATATAGTAAATAAAATAAGATGTTGGAATCTGTTGTTACAGTTATTAACAACTTATTAGAAGGAGCTGCCTTTGTTTGTTTGTTTGTTTGTTTGCCTGGTCTGATGATGAGTATGAAGCTGGAAATTGAAGGTGTGATGATGAATGTTGTCAGCAGATATGATCTGCACGTTTGGTGTTAGACGGAAGAGAAAGAAGAATTCTGGATGAAGTGGTGGAGAGTTTATCCAGCGAGGAGAGACTGGTGACTGGAGTGGACTGTAATGGGCATGTTGGTGAAGAACAGAGGTGATGAGGAGGTCAACGAGAGGAATGTGGAAGGACAGATGCTGGTGGATTTTATGAAAAGGATGGAAATAAATGTCTGTGGTGAATATGTAGTTAAAGAAGAGGGAGGAGCACAGGGTGAGGATGTGTAAGAGTGGAGGAACTATGTCTCATGCAGGAGGTGCAATCTGAAAGAGATGGCTGCAAGGTGGTTGCAGAGGAGAACATAGCGAGGCAGCATCAGATGGTGGTCTGTAGGATGACTTTGGAGACCAAGAGGAGGAAGAGAGTGAAGACAGAGCCAAGGATCAAATGCTAGAAGATGAAGACTGTTCAGGGAGGAGTTAAGACAGGCGCTGCATGGTATGAAGCAGCAGAGAAGTATGTAGGGTTGTGCAGGACATGTATGAGGGCAGTGTGACAGCAGTGAGGAGGTGGATTACGTCAAGGATCGGCTCTGAGCGCTTTCTTGTCTGCAGTGGTGATGGACAGGTTGACGGACGAGATCAGGCAGGAGTCTGTGTGGACTACGATGTACGCAGATGACACTGTGATCTATAGCGAGAGTAGGGAGCAGGTTGAGGAGAGCCTGGAGAGGTGGAGGAGTACATGTGCATGAATGGTGAGGATGCAAAGAGTAGAGATGACGAAGGTAAATGAGTTTAAATACTTGGGGTCAACTGGAGGTGGGGAAGAGAGGTGAGGAAGAGCGTGCAGGCAGGTTGGAGAAGATTGTCAGGAGTGATCCGTGAAGGTTTATAAGAAGGCAGTGAGACCAGCTGTGTGGTTTGGTTTGGAGGCGGCGGCACTGACGATAAGACAGGAGGAGGAGCTGGAGATGCTAAGATTTACGTTGGGAGTGATGAGGATGGACAAGATTAGGAATGAGTTTAAATATAGGAGCTCAGGTTGGACGGTTTGGAGACAAAGCAAGAGACGTGGGACTGAGATGGTTTGGACATGTACGGAGGAGAGATGCTGGTTATATTGGGAGAAGGATGCTGAAGATGGAGCTGCCAGGCAAGAGGAGAAGAGGAAGGCCAAAGAGGAGGTTAATGGATATGCTGAGACATGCAGGTGGTTGGTGTGACAGAGGAAGATGCAGAGGACAAGAAGATGGAAACGGATGATACGCTATGGTGACTCCTAACAGAAGCAGCTGAAAGAAGAAGAAGAAGAAGAAAAAGTTTGTTTGCCTGATCTGTAATTAATTGCAGATCAAAATACATTTTAATTTCTATATTCAGTCATAGACATTTATTTGACCATCAAAATTACAAAAATAATAATAAACTAGATTAAAGTAAAATTATAACAGAAAAAAGTAAATTTTACACTATGAAAAGAATGTAAATCTGCATAAAACATGAATAAACCAACACTTTCAAAAAATTAATTAAATGTTTATTTGTACTGTGTAGGGACACAATAGCAGCAAGAACCAACCACCACTAATTTATTCTCCCCTTCACTTGAAATGCCTTTAAAATACAGAAACCTGATCGACAGCTGCATATTGATTATCTGCAGGATCAGATTCAGCAGATCAGATACACATGATAAACAATGGTGGACAATCTCCTCCATCCGTCCATCCCTCCATTTATCCATCCATCCATCCATCTATCCATCTATCCATCATCCATCCAACATCCATCTATCCATCATCCATCCATCTATCCATCCATCATCCATCCATCCATCCATCCATCCATCTATCCATCTATCCATCCATCTATCCATCCATCCATCTATCCATCGATCTGTCCATCCGTCCATCCATCCATCTATCCATCCATCATCCATCCATCCATCCATCCATCTATCCATCCATCCATCCATCTATCCATCATCTATCCATCCATCCATCTATCCATCCATCTATCCATCCGTCCATCCATTTATCATCCATCAATCTATCCATCTATCCATCCGTCCATCCATCCATCCATCCATCCATCCATCCATCTATCATACATCCATCTATCCATCCATCCATCCATCCATCCATCTATCTATCATACATCCATCATACATCCATCCATCCATCCATCCATCCATCTATCCATCATACATCCATCTATCCATCCATCCATCCATCCATCCATCCATCCAACATCCATCTATCCATCATACATCCATCTATCCATCCATCCATCCATCCATCCATCCATCCAACATCCATCTATCCATCATACATCCATCTATCCATCATACATCCATCTATCCATCCATCCATCCATCCATCCATCCATCCATCCATCCAACATCCATCTATCCATCATACATCCATCTATCCATCCATCCATCCATCTATCCATCATCCATTCATCCATCTATCCATCAGTCTGGGTGACACTTATCTAAATGGAAGAAATTATAAACAAGCAAAAACAACCAAAGGGTAAAAAGCTCCATAAGAAAAATGTTTGTGATGTTTTTATATAATAAAATGAGTTGATCAGCTTTTTAAATCTCTCAAATACTGAAATCAGAAACAGCCTCAAAAAATCCAGAATCAGGACTTTGTGATGTGCAGGTTTTAATTATTTTGGGGAGGACGATGTGTTCGTGTAGCAGTCAGATGGATTCATATTGATGTTATTGACTCCATGAGACATTCAGAGTTGATTTAACTGTGAAGCTGCAGTTTGTGCTGCTGTATTGGATTTCATGGCATTATGAGGCGTTTCTGTTGAGTGTAAAACTCTCCGTGTCTCCATCCTGTCTCAGACTCCTCTGATTGGATCAGCCGGATCGAGTGTCACAGCCAAGGAACCAATTAGCCGCTAACACTGACCCCCTCCTCGGCGTCTTCGCCCCGGCAAACGGCACAGCTGTCGGCGTATTAGCCTCCCGCCGCCGCCGCTAACCGTGCAGCCTGCTAACCCTGCTAACCCCCCACCATTAAAAATGAATGTGAAGGGGCTTTTAAAGTGGGAGGGGAGAAGCAGAGGGGGAAGAGGCTGCTGTTTTTCCAGGGAAAATATTGTTATTGATCCCAGCCCGTCGTTTTAGACGTAAACCGATCCCGCCTCAGATTTTTCTCAAAGTGTCTCGTTGTAATGTCCATCATCGCAGAATCCGATACCTCGTTAACAATTCTGGACTTAATGCAGTGGGATGGATGGAGGGCGGGGCGGGAGTGGGAGGGGGAGGGAGGGTGCATGTGTCCCAGGAGATGGGCCGGATCATCAGTCTGTTGTCGCGGCGACGAGGACGATGGAGTCGAGTTATGAAAATGAAGTGGGCGTAATTGATTGGGTTGGTAAAGTTTTTATTCCTGCTTATTGATTCGGAGGCAGCGAACAATATTGATACCAGCAGAGGAACAACTCAATATGAAGTGAAACATAAACACAGCGGCAGCGAGGGGAGGGAGAGAGAGAGAGAAGAGAGAGAGAGAGATGATGATGAAGGAGAAGAAAGTGATAAGATACAGAGGAGGAGAGAAAAAACTAAAGACAGTGAATCAGAGACACGAACATGATTCATACCTGTAAAGAAAAGTCAGAGAGAAAGATGCTGCTGACAATATGGTGAACAGAATATTCATTCAACAAGTTTATTTAGTTACATATTTCATTTTTGTCGATTTAAGTATCATATTTTAACTTTTCCCCTCATGGAGAAAGTCAGACTGTCTGTTGTTTGTTTCTACACGTCCACTTCCAGTCTTTTCTTACGCTAATAATTAAAAAAAACAACCTTCTGTCTTGTCTGTCTGGTACCCGGTCCGCTACCTGAGAGTTTCTGTCCTCTAAAGCTTGAATGTCTTGCCTCGCATGTAAGTCGATTTTGGATAAATGCGTCTGCCAAATGACAAAATGTGAAATGTAAAATGTAAATATATGTATTTCTAAGGACAATGCACATTAATCAACATGTGCCAGTGGTAGCTAGCTGGCTCATTTTCAATTGCAGTCCTTTGGTGAGATTTTCATGCAGAGCAACAGCAGAACATTAGTACAATAATACAATATACTACTGGGTACATGCAGCGACACACAGAGAACAAAACACAGAGAAGCAACACTGATTATGACCATTTTTTTGAGTAACAATGAATAACATGAAATATACAAATCATAATTTTGATCTTGATAAAAAGTTAGTAAATAGGTCGTATCATACACCTAACATAAAAGCCATGCAGCACCGAGCAGTATGATTATACCACATTCTTAATAAAGTAAAGACACCATATATACCCAATCCATGTAAAGCCAACCATCTGGTACGATTAACAATTTCTGACAGGTGTTGACAGCACTAAAGTTCGTCCCTGCCTCAGAGAAAATTCTTAATGAATTGGTGAATTCCACAAACTTAAAGCGACTATGATGTATATTTCTCTACAGTCTGATGTGTCAGTGTGTAACGTGTTGGTCGTGGCTCGTAGTGATGAAACCTATCAGCGACTCTGCAGCTCCTCTCGGCTTTACGGAGCTTTATAGCCAGTTTCAGCTCATTGTTTATCTGTCTGGCTGCAACTTTTACCGTTTCGGTGCACTCTTAGTGCTCACAGACGTGTGGTAGTGCTGCCATAAAATGAACAAACGAATACAAAGTGCAGATTCATTTATATGTGGGTTCGATATGTATCGTGTCTGTAATGGTACGCGTCGCCTCCAGGAAGTAGCCATATAAAAATGGAAGCGTTACAACCTTAAACTGGATTAAAAACTTACTTGAATTCTGTGCGACAACGTCTGATTTGCTTTAAGCAGCGCAGGTGGTGACTGACTGACTGACTGACTGACACATGTTTGTCCCTCAGGTGTTACCGTAGCCGTATGCGCTCACCTCGCTGCTGTGCTGAGACCGTTTTGTTTCTAAAAACCTGCATACTAGACTGGACTGGATCGCTGATGATGATGATGATGATGATGATGATGATGATGGCAGCTCTCATACAGACTTGCTGCCCTGGAAACATCCTGTACATTCAATGCAGTTCAATTCAAAACACTTTATTTGTCCAATTTACAGAAACACGTAGAACAGCACAGTCAACGCGATACAGGAACATTTTTTAAAAAATACATAAGATGTACACATTACGACACTATGATATCATACAGTATATATATGATATGGTATATGGTACATGCTGATCTAAGGCTCAGATCACAGGTTTCATTCATGTACCAGAGTCATAAAGTATCTTATTTTGTCATCATACAACATATAAACGAGTTGGTAGATTTTTCTATATTTACTGTAAAAAATCATACAAAAATCATGTAGCATCAGCACAGTTATCACAGTAAGTAAATAAAAAATGAATTGATTTCACAAGTTATTTAATATTTAGGAGGATGACTCATGTAACTGACTCTTCCTCTTGTTAAAGTGTCGTCAGGATACATCAGATCTAAGATGAAATGCTGCATTTCATCTCCAGACTTCTAGGAAGGACGCAGGCCTCGTTCTGACGTCGAGGATCGAAGGAGTCTGAAAACAGCTTGTGCGTGACTCGACCTCTGACCTCTCACCTCCTCACAGTTTGTTTCTTGTAAAGCTGATCTGTTGGTAACTGAAGCTTCCTTTACCGCTGACCTCACCGCGAGTCACCGAGGCAGACGTACGATGAAGCTTAAACGAGGAAGCAAAACAAACATTTTAATGATGTATAAAAAATTTTTTAAAAAAGGCCAGAAAGTAACTTCCTGTTGAAGAAGAGAGGGAAAGAGGAAGAGATAAAACGGATGTAAAGCGAGATGTAACGTGAGAAACAGAGGTGCGAGTTAATGTGTCCATCTCTCTGAGTGTGTGTGTTTGCAGTCTATTTATCCATCACAGAGCATGTGTGTGTGTGTGTGTGTGTGTGTGTGTGTGTGTGTGTGTGTGTAAGGCGATTACAGATCTGGAAGCTTTGGTTACATTCCCCCTCTCTCATCCCGCCATCCTGCCTGACCAAACGGCGGTGGGGTTTGATGGTTTTTAGTGCCTCTCCGCTCGATGCAAATCTCATCACCAGTTTTTAGACACGAACGCTGGGAAGCGACAAACAGAAACCGGAGAGAGGCCGCATTAACGCCGCAGCGGCTCCTTCAAGAAAAGAAAAAGGAAACCAGAGGGCTGAAAATATGGTGTCGGGTTTCAGCCGTTTGGAAAAAATATCCTCAATTTGATCAAAAATTTATAATGTGACTTTTAGAGCAGCTTGGGTTTCCTAGAGGCTGCTGCTGCACATTATACAGCTCCTTTAATGTGGTTAACACACTTTAACACACCGCGCTGCCCTGCACTCAGAGCGTGTGTGTGTGTGTGTGTTCAATAATACCAGTGTATGTGTGTGTGTGTGTGTGTGTGTGTGTGTGTGGGATGTAAAAACACTTAAATTCAGATTTTCGTACAAATAAAAAGAAGCTTGCAAGTCATGAAAGTGTTTTGTTTTTGCCTTTTGTGTCCAGAACTCAAGGCTGCAAAAGTTCTTGAATCAAGTTAAATATAATGTTTTATTTTTACATCTTCAGTTCAGTTTTATGCACCTTTGAAATGTTTCACTTTCCAGTCAAAGACAGCGTTGTTTTTAACATTTTTAAACGTCAAATTGGTCTTATTCTCCTTCTTATATGGTCTGTAATAGTTGTTAAAACATCTTACATTTAACTCCACGAGACGTTTACGTACTCACTAAAAGTCAAAGTTATTTAGAACTACTTAAAGGACGCGTTTATCATTTTTAGCATCTTAAACCAGCAGTCAGGCGTCCGTATGAACTGTGAAAGAGGTTTTCCTCGCTGTAATCATTCCTCCTGTTCATACTGGATATTAAAAGTCAGTCATTTAGTGCAAAAATACATTTAAAAGTCTCTGTGAAGCTTCTATTCAGCTTCAGCAGTCTGAGTTAGTCATATCAAGTGGATATCTGACACATTTACAGTCTTTTTTAGCATCAAATTCCCTCTTTGTGTTTCCTCGGACAGTGTTTCCCTGTTGAGCTGCAGGTGGAAGTATAGTAACAAAAAGAGGAACTTTGGCACTAAAAAGACTGTAACGTTGAAAGATATCTACTGGATTTGACTCGTTTGGACGCTGAAGCTTCATATTAGCTTCAGATAAATTTTTAAATACATTTTTGTCCTCCATCACTTCCATTGTAAGGTCATTATGAAGGGATCTTCTAATGGTCAGTATGAACAGGAGGAATGATTACAGCAAGAAAAACAGCTTTAATGTTCATTTCAGCTCCTGATTGTTGGTTTAAGACACACTTAAAAATTGTGAACTCGTCCTTTAATTGGTGGCTGGTAGTGAGAGGTGGGTATAGCCCCCCCCCCTCTCTCTCTCTATGGCTCCCTCAAGCTCATCACCGCTCATTAACCCTTTTTCTCTCTTAACAGCTGCAGCTTGTCGCCACGACAACCTGACATCAGTAACATGATGATAATCAATCAATTAATCAATGGGCTGATTACCCAAGAACACACAAACCGTCTGTGTGTGTGTGTGTGTGTGTGTGTGTGTGTGTGTGTGTGTGTGTGTTTACAGTCAGGTTAGTGATGGCTGCTTCACGACCTTCCTGTCGTCACCGCCATCCATCAGCAGATATTACCCTCGTCTGGACACACACACACACACACACACACCACCAGTATGTGTGTGTGTGTGTGTGTGTGTGTGTGGAGGTCAGAGTGTGTGTTAAATATTTCCCCTGCAGCCTGATGTGGGTCGATGACGGATCCTTCGCCGTCGCCGGCCGAGCCTCATGTTTTAGAGATGTGGTGTGTTAATAAGAGATGAGTGTTTACTGCAGAGCCTAAGTGTCTCTGTCTTCCACGAGAACACACACACACACACACACACACACACTGGTGGTGCGTTCGCTGGCTCATGTTCTGACCTGTTCTTTATTTATCTACATCACACTGTTTTCCTGTTTTTTGCCATTGCTGCGTCATCTGCAGCGTTCAGGAGATCGGCTCTTGGCGACGTCAACAAATTGCGAAACAAATTTCACTTCTTCTTCTCCTTCTTTACTCCAAACATCAACTTCTCAAATCCATCCGTACATGTTGGAGCTGAATCACATCTGAAATATGAGAGTGGACAACATGAACAACGCATGGAAACACCTTAGCAACCACCTTAGCAACCAAGGCTACAGAACAGTGGGCTGTTTATGGGCATGAGTGACATCAGCTCGTCAGCAAGGTAGAAAAAAACATCGCATACAAATCGTTCAGCAGCAGGTTGAAGCCCTGACTTTTGACTTGCAGGCAGCATCTCTACATACGTTCAGCACAAAAAGCTGAATATGTCCACTTTAATGTGTTTTATTTATTATTATATTATTATAAACAATCATTATGTTTTTGTTGTTTTGTTTTGTAAAAGCAAAAAAAAAAAATTCAAAATCTCCCAAATTTAATTTAGTCCTTGAACGCAGCAGCTGCTGATATGAGTCCACTGAAGCACACACACACACACACACACACACACACACACACACACGGTCATGTTTCTATCACTTCAGAGGACGTTACATTGACTTACATTCATTTCCTGGAGTTTTATTCTAACCTTAAACTAACCTTAACTTTAAACCAAGTCTTCACCCTAAAACTAATGATTTACATTGAGTTGACTTGCTTATTGTCCCTATAAGGGTGGTGAGTCCCTAAAACATGTAAACAGATTTATGTCCCCACAACATGAGGAATACCTGATACACACACACACACACACACACACACACACACACACACACACACACACACACACCTCAGTGAAGCAGTAATGTGGTTGCAGTCTGGTTAGGATCGATTTCCTGCCCGCTTGCTTTAATAAATGTCTTCCCAAGTCATTAAAGGAGGAGAACGCATCAGCCGCATCGACCCGACGCAGTTCATCACACACAATATTCACTATTTAGTCCGAGCTGATGGTCTATTACAGCGAGTGGATCACACACACACAGAGAGGAGAGGAGAGGAGAGGAGAGACGTTTCCTCATCACATCACATAGTTTCAGACCGTCAGTAACCGATGACTTTCATCCAAAAATCTTACTTTTGTTATATTGTTCATATAAAATTGCACATTGTGGCGGCAGTAAAGAATTGATTGGCTTATTTCCAGCCAATCGGTGCAGCTGGTTTAACTCGCACACTGATGGTCTGCTTATACCAGCATTTAATATCTGTGCAAATATTTCACATCAAATCAAACTTTGTTGAACTTCATATTGAGCTGTTGACCAATAGCAAGCAAAAGCTAAACAGATGGATAAATTATCGATATTTTCAGTTCCTCTTACATCCTCTTGACTGTCAATATGAAGAGAAACATGTTTTCTATCCTTAAAGGTAAATTCTAAACCCGCAAACGTTATTTTATGGAGTTAATTCGACGTGTAAACAGACAGAGACAAAGATTTTGGGGGCAAATCGATTCATAAATCACTTGATGAATGAGGTGAAACCGGAGTCTGTCGACCCTCCGAAGATAAATAAAGGTTGGAAAGAGGAAAAAAAAATATGATGTTGGGTTGAAATGTGCCATCTGGGAGCTGCGAAGTCTCAACTCAATCTACCAGCAGCTGAAGGAATGTGTGTGTGTGTGTGTGTGTGTGTGTGTGTGTGTGTGTGGCTGCACTTTCAGAAGGGCACGCTGACAGCTTCAGTCTTCATCAGGAGGAAATGTGTGTGTGTGCATGTGTGTGTGCGCGCGTGTGTGTGTGTGTGTGAAGTGTAAGTGTGAGAGCAAGTCGTTCGGTGATCCTTAAAAATCTCCCTCATGTAAATTGATAGTACACCTTCTACTATATAGCGTGCATGCGTGTGTGTGTGTGTGGCCTGTGTAAGCTAAGAAGCAGCCTCTGTGACCTTTGACCTCTGCCATCAGCTTCAGTCTAACCAGATGCTGTGGAAACCTTTTTCTCTCTTGATATATATTTCTCATCCTGACATTCAGAGCTGCACCGCTGCAAAAAAAAAAAAACAAACAAAAACAAAACAGTGTATTATTCAAGTGTTTTAAAATTTTCTTTAGCTCAAGAACTTTGCTCTTGAAAAGGTCTGTTTGGAGGTAAAGTTCACATCAGGAGGCTGAAAAGGTTCTTAGAAGGATCTGATCCAGGGTGGCTGTGATGTATAAGGTCGCTGGTTCGATACCCGACTCCTTCAGTCTGCATGTCAAAGATACGCAGCAAAGCAAATGAGCTTCTTTGCACTCATGAAATACTTTTGGGGGACGTTTTCGGATAATTTGACGTTTTCGGATAATTTCCAGGGCAATTTTTTCAAATGATGGGAAATATTTTGCACGACAGACTCAATATTCAATGACTCTTATTAAAAAGAAAAGCAGAGGGAGCAACCGGACTTATAACACAAGAACATTTAAGGGGTAAAAATACTGAGGGTTATAATCCCTGCTACACATTATAACTGAGAGTATTTTTACACATTTAATGCATTTTTTATTTTCAAAAGTATAAACTGTAAACACAACGTTACGTAACAACGTCACAGTTCAACATCTCAACAGTATTGCCGATTGTCTGCATGTTATGTTTGTCACTCTATGGTTTCTAACCTGATTGTGACTCAGCTGGAAGTGAGTTGGTATGTTGGTAACGTTTCCCGTTATATGTCGCTGTACGGAAGCCTAACTGTCCCACACATTCACGAGTTGCACTTTAAATACAGAGCAACAGCCGGGCACACTGTGCAAAACGTACAAGGGAATTTAAAAGCCTCCCTCATCCCAATTCCTGGGGCAACTTCTCATTTTTTTAGGGGCGTTTTGCACCGACCCCGCCCAGCGCCGTGCGTCATGGTAGCAATGTGCGTGAACGTGAGTGTGAATGAGTGAAGCAGAATCTTGTAAAGCTTTTTCAAGATAAAAGCAGCTGAGTCTGAGCTGAAAAACCTGAAGAACACTCGTCTGCCCTCAGCAGGAGGAAGGTGTGTTTCTTCTTTGCTTGCTTGTTTGTTTGTATGTTTGCTTTCTTTTCCCGCGAGGTGATCATCACACTCACACTCACACACACACACTCGTCTCTGCCCTGCTCTGCAGTTGTTCCTGTAATTGTCGCCTAGCAACAGGTTAGTGCCCTCTGTTATTATGTTTACTGGAAATGTTTGTTGTAAACAAGGACAAAGGAGGAAGAGAGAGAGGGGGGGGGGTGAGGAAGGAGGGGAGGAAAGAAGGAAGGAGAGAAGTGATGAGGAGAGTGTGAAGAGGTGAGCGAGTGCTGAAGTGACCCTCAGCTCAAATCTATCATTATCCAAAACAAAGCACTCTGCGGCCGGCCGGCCACGCCCCCACCTGACTCTCAGGACTCAATCTCCCATAATTCCTCTGACCCCCGGCCAGGGCTAAGTAGCATTTGTCAACCAGTTTGTGATAATTACCGCTTTGAAATGCCAGCACGCCACGGGGCGAGCTAGGCCCCATGCTAGGGCAACGTGCTAGCAAATGCTAATAGCTAAACAACATGATAAGTCCTTCAAGGTGAAGCAGAGGCTGCTGGTCATAATCACTGGTGTGGTGTTCACTGTTAGCTTGTGGTGGTAGCATACAGGAAGGTGGCTACACTTAGCGGAGACAACATGGAGACTGAGGTAACAAAGTACATGTACTGAAGTACTGTACTTAAGTCCAGTTTTGAGGTATTTTACTTGAGTATTTCCATGTGATGCTACTTTCTACATTTCAGAGGGAAATATTGTACTTTCTACTCCACTACATTTATTTAACAGCTTTAGTTACTTTTCAGATGAAGATTTGACACAATGGATAATATAACAAGCTTTTAAAATACAACTCATTGTTAAAGATGAAACCAGTGGTTTCCAACCTTTTTGGCTTTTGACGTCTTACAAAAAGCAGTGTGTAGTCGGGGTCACATTTCACATGTCTATGAGTTGTTAACAGCTCCACCAAATAGTGATTTTTCCCTCTAAACTTCTCACATGCTTTCATTTCAATAAATGTTCAAATGATCCAATATTTCAGCAAAAAATCAAAGATTCGAGAAAAAGTCCAAAAACTGAAAACAGATTTGTGTATCAGAACTTTGTTTTTTCTTCTTTCCTCTCCCATTAATCATCTCACCACCCCTCAGATTTTTGGAGGGGCCCGACCCCTAGGTTGGGAACCACTGGACTAAACTAGCTAACTGTATATAAAGTAGTGTAAACTAGCTCCACCTCCAGCAGCTACAACAGTAACATGCTGCTCTAACACTGATGCTTCACTATTAATAATCTAATGATGTCATATATAATAATATATCAGTCAGAGGGACCAAACCACTACTTTTACTGCAATACTTTAACTACATCAAGCTCATAATACTTATATATTGGTATCTGGTATACTTACCAGATACCAATATATCTGTGATGATAAGCTAATATCAGCTTATAGATATCAATAATATCAGCCAGGTGAATTATCTATTTCACTCTACTTTCTAGGACATTGCTAGGTGGTGAATTCGTTGGTTGCCATGGAGATTCGGGGGGGTTGCTAGGGAGTACTTCATGGTTGCTTTAACATTACTTTGTATGATGCCTTTTTTTTTTTTTCATGTATGTATCTCCAAACTGTCGACTTTTCATGAACTAACTGATAAACTGTGTTTTAATTTTTTCAGATAATCTGATGGAGTTTATTCAGCACAAGATGTAGAATAATTATCACAACTCATGAAGGAACATTTCATCTTTTGTAAATCAGCAAAAGTAGAGATACATGATTTTCACTGGATGGCGACGTATGATCTGATAAGTTTGTTTTATGTGGATTTATATCTTTTTTTCTGGGATATAAATCCATACTTACTGATATTTACAACATTACAAATGTCTGTCACGTCTAGGTCACACCCATCCCGATTGGTCGCGGCGTTCACTCAGGTGATGCTGTGATGTGATGTGTCACCTGGGCGGATCTGCAGCATCACAACATCACAACCACGCAAAAACCCTCTCGCCCCCTGTGGCCTTTGTTAGTGCGTTCAGACCTGCCCAGGTGCTGCTTCAACGCCGCCTCATCGGATGATTCACGTCACGCCAAAGACACACACACACACACACACACACACACACTCCCACACGTGTGTTTGTGTGTGTGTGTGTGTGCATGAGTCACTGTGTGTGTGTCTTCTCCATATTTATTTGATGCTCGTCCATATTTGTCTGTGTGCAGGCGAATGTATGTGTGTGAATCTTTTTATGTCTCCCAACGTGTGTGTGTGTGTGTGTGTGTGTCAACGTGTGAGTCATTGGAGTGTGTGTGCGCGCGCGCGCGTGTGTGTGTGTGTGTGTGTGTGTGTGTGTGTGCATGTGTGTGTGTGTGTGTGTGAAGTGTGAATTGAACAGAGCTGTGACCAGATGGGCTCTGTGGATCAGGTTACCTGTTTATAGAGCAGCATCTGTCCACCCTGTCAATCAAACAGAAACAGAGGGGGGGGGGGGGGGGGGGGGGGGGAGTCAGAGATGGAGAGACAATTAAAAAATGAGTCAGAAAAGGAGGTCAAATGGCAGATTTAAACTTTTACTCATATGTTTTTAAATTTTATTTGTTTGCACATTAAAGTTTTTTTTAAATAAATTTTTTAAAAATTGATATCAACATATTATATAAGCACACTTTTACTTCCATATACTCAGCTGTACAAACAGATGAATAGAATGACATAAAATAGAAATAGTGAGGTATGGAAATAAAATACATAAATATGATTATATAAAAAAACATATATACTCATCTAGCACTTTATAAGGAACACCTGCACTAGTCTAATGCAATATAATACAACAGCTCTGCCTTAAATTCTACTTTTAAAAAACATTTTCAGTTTTTGTTGACGTTGTCAGAAAATCCAAGTGATTCTACTTTATGTTTATTATTGAGGTCGTAGTGGGTGCTGCTGCTGGTGCTGTGGAGTGCATTATATTGAAAAGTATTCCTATAATATTTTGTCCACTCCATTAACACACATGACCAACATGGCCAAAATATTAGGACAAAACAAATAATCCTTTGTCAGAATGAAACATGGAGACTTCATGGAGATTTATGAAAGTCAAATAGATTTCATGGAGCAGAAGTTTGTCACTTTTACTTTACTTTTTATTTCCTTACTTTGTTGAAAAGTTAGTTTATTTTAACAGCATTTGATGACTTCATGTTCAACATATAACTGCTTCTACAGGATCTTTGGGACAGATTTCTTGGCAAAAGTGCTTAAAAGAGGGAAATCCTTTACAAACATTAGCGTTAGGTTTGTTTAGATTAATCCGGGTTGGACAGTAACCAATCAGCAGCCGCCACGTCTTGAGGCTGAAGTACCTTAAAGCTAGCTGCTCCAACTGACTCCCATTCAAAGATCCTCAACTTCTCTCTGGAAATACTGAGTCAATCATTGTTTTCAACGAGTCATTCTGGTCTCAATCTCTAAATTCAGACCCTCTAATAAGTGTACTGTGGTCATTTTGGAAATTATCGCTCCATAAATAGGATCTGAAGACTTATAGTAGCTTTGACGTCTGCTGGTTGGGTGTTGATTGACAGCTGTGATTGACAGCCTGCTCACCTGCTGCTGCTCCGGGAGTCAGTTTGACGTCACGTCTGAGGTAGCGTAACGTGATTCCAGAGTGTGAAAGGAAACGATCAACGTTCCTTATTTGGAAAATCTCGGCTCCAAACAACCGTAAACTGCAACTAAACCAGCTGACGTCACATCTCGCTACGTCCGTCTTTATTTACAGGATGTGGCTCTGACAGATATGAGTGTTCTGTAACGTGATTGGCTGACATCCATCAGCTGACTCTGATCACCCGGAAACTGGTTTGTCCTTGTGTGTAATTTAATCCGACAGTAGAAGAAGAAAAGCGACTTTAGAAGCAGGAAATAAAGAACAGAAAAAGAGTTCTGTCTTCATCTTCCACTTCCTGTTCATCATTGTTACCCTCCTCCTCCTCTTCTTTTCCCTCCTTTTCCTTCCTCTTCCTCCTGGTTGCCCCTCTTCCTCTTCATCATCATCTTTTTATTTTTAAATCTCTTTCTTCAACTTCTTTCTTTTCCTTTCTCTGATCCTCCTTCCTCCTCTTTTGCTCTTTCTCTTCCTCCTTCTTCTTCGTCTTCCTCCTGGTCTCCTTCCTCCTTCTCCTCACCCTCTCTCTCGTGCTCATTGTCTCCTCTTCTTCCTCCTACTCCCCCTTACCCTCCTCCTCCTCCTCCTCGTTGTCGTCTTCCTCTCTCTTCTTCCCTATTCACATCCCTCCATCTCCTCTCATCTTCCTCCTTTCCGCTTCTTCTTTCTCCTCCTTTGTGTGAATTTCTCCTCCTCCTCCTCTTCCTCCTCGTCTTCCTCCTATGCCTCATCAAAAAATTTCCCTCATCTTCTTCTACCTCCTTCTTTTCCTTCTCCTCTTCCTCCTCTTCTTCCTCTCTTTCTTCTTTGACCTTTTCATTCTCTTTTGTCTTCCTCTCTCTTCTCCTTTTCCTTTTTTTCCTACCGTTCCTCCTCTTCCTCCTTCTCTTCATCTATCTCCTCCTTTTACTTCTCCTCTTCTTATTTCTCTCCTTCCTCCTTGATCTGTTTCTTCTCTTTATTCTCCTCTTCCTCCTCCTCTTCCTCCCAGCTGTCCTCCCACTCATCATCCCTCCTGGTTGTCATCTTTATTTTCCTCATCTTCGTGTCTTCCTCTTCTTCTTTGCCCTCCTTTTCTGTCTTTCCATGTTCTTCCTCTTCCTCCTTCTTTTCCTCTTCCTCTTTCTCACTTTCCTCCTTGATCTGTTTCTTCTCTTTATCCTCCTCCTCTTCCTCCTGTCCTTCTCCCTACTCTCCTCGTCATCTTCTTTGTGATCTCTTCCTCTTCCTCCTCTTTTCCCTTCTGTTCCTCCTCTTCCTCCTTCTCTCTCTCTCTCTTCTTCCTCCCTCATCTTCCGTCTCCTGCGAAACATCCTCGTACTTCTAATTCTACTCCTCGTCTTTCTCCCTCTCTTGGCCTCCTTCACCCTTGACCTCTTGACCTTTTCTTTATCCTCCTCCTCTTCCTCCCTGCTGTTCTCCTCCCTACACTGTTGGTCTTCATCATTTTGTCCTCTTCCTCTACTTTCTCTTCTCTTTTTCTCTTCCTCCTTCTTCATCATCTATCTCCTTCTTTTACTTCTTCTCCTCTTTTCCCCCCTTCCTCTCTCTCTCTCTCTGTCTTCCTCCTCCTCTTCCTCCCAGCTGTCGTCCTTCCTACTCTCCCGGTCATCTTCTCTTTTTGTTCTCATCTTTGAGTCCTCCTCTTCTTCTGTCTTCTTCTTCTTTCTCTCTTTCTCCCTTGGATCTGTTTCTTTAATCTCCTCTTTCCGTTCCCTCCTCCTCCTCCTCCTCCTCTTCCTCCTCTTCCTCTCTGTTGTTCTGTGTTTGCAGAAACTCGCTCTGCATTCAGTGAGAATCTCGTCTCGCCAGACAGACATTGATGTTCTTCCTCCTACTGAAATCACTGCAAATATTTTCATCTTCTCTCTTTCTCTTTACATCTCTCTCTCCTCCTCCTCCTCCTCCTCTTCCTCCTCCTCTCTCTGTTTCTCTTCTTCTTCTCTCATGTATATTCTTCTGCAAATAAAGGTGTATTCCCACTAAGAAATCAATGCAAATGCTGCCATCGATTTCCGCTCTCGTCTTTTTCTTTTCTCCCCGCCAAGTAAATTTGTCTCTTTTTTTTTTGCTTTGAAATCAATACAAATATTTTCCTCTTTTTGTCATCTCTCTCTCTCTCTCTCTCTCTCTTATTCCCTCCCTTCTCTCCCTACCTCACACGCCCTCCCTCTCTTGTTTTCTTTGTCTCTTTCCTCCAAATGTGTATTTTTCTCAGAGATCAATGCAAATATTTTTCCCATTTCTCCGTCTTTTCTGTCTCCTGCTCGCCCCCCCCCCCCGTCTCTCTCTTTCTCCCTCTCTCTCTCTCTCTCTTGCTGCCTCTCTCGCCCAGCAGCCGTCATTATGCCGCTGATTGCTGCGTTTAGCCTGGTAATTGAAATAATGAGAGAAGATTACCTCGCCGCTTTTAGTCACCTCGTCTAATCCACCAATCAGCTGTCAGCAGGTCAAGATAGTGTGTGTGTGTGTGTGTGTGTGTGTGTGTGTGTGTGTGTGTACAGTATGTATATGTGTAGATATGGATGTTTGTTGCCTATAGAAGCTGTTTGTGTGTGTGTTATATCTGCTGTCAACGGCGGGGAATCAGGAAAATCAATGACGCTGTGTTCCCTCAACATGACTGCCGCAAACAACAAACCAGCTCTGTGTGTGTGTGTCTGTGTGTGTGTGTGTGTGTTTTCCATCTGATATTGATGTTTCTCTTGTTGTCGTTCACATTTTTTTTCATGTTTATCTGAAGGGTTTTTGGGGTTTTTTTTCTGAAGACACTCTTGTTGTCAACAAAGACGTCATCTTCGGGTTTTTAAGTCCATGTGTTTGCTTTTTTTTCTGGAGCTTTCTAACACATTTTATAGTCTTCATCGGACCAAAAGCACTCACAGTATGGACTGGGGTCAAAGGTCATCGACAGTGATGGGAGACGTTTTCAGATCCTTTACCTAAGTAAAAGTACTAATACAGCAATGTTAAAATACTCCATTACAAAATCCTATTACAGTAAAAGTACATAAGTATTATGAGCTTGATGTAGTTAAAGTATTGCAGTAAAAGTACATAAGTATTATGAGCTTGATGTAGTTAAAGTATTGCAGTAAAAGTAGTGGTTTGGTTCCTCTGACTGATATATTAAACACATCAGTGAGCCACATCACTGCACTGTTCCTGGTTTGTTTAGAAACGGCTCCAAAGACTAATAACAGCATCACGTTTTCAGTCTCTGGAGAGTAGTTCTATGTAAGGCAGACGCTACTGAGCATGTGCAGGAACACCTCTGGACTTTGTTCTGAATGTATTTGAGAAATTTACATTGTAGTACAAAGTCAAGAGGTTGTGATCTGCAGCACAACAAGCTGGCGAAGCTGTAAACAGAAACCGTGTTCCTGCACATGCTCAGTAGCGTCTGCCTTACACAGAACTACTCTCCAGAGACTGAAAACATGATGCTGTTATTAGTCTTTGGAGCCGTTTCTAAACAAACTAACGTGACCAAACTCTTCATGATGAAGGAACGTGTCACCCAGTGCGGCGGTGTGACTCATTGACATGTTTTTAATAGTTTCTGGAACAACAACGGAGGGATAAGATATATCAGACTTTGATATGAAAATCACCAGACTGATCCTTTAAGGTTTAGTGACATCCCAACGTAAAGAAAACGTTTTCGGCTCCTGTTCCACGCGAGCAACTTTCATTTGAGTGAACAGACGTCGTCTTTGAGTCCAACATCCGCTTCCTTTAATAAACCATGAGCTGAATCTAAACGTCCACCCTGTCAGACTTCAGTCGGACGTACTGTGACGTGTTCACCACCATCAGTCTGCGAGGGCGCCGGGTCACAAGGGGATAAAAATGTGCAACAAAATGGGGACTTAAGACCTCAAGTGTTCCCATGGAGATGAAATGAAACTCCTGCCTCTATAATTCATTTCAAAGTGGTCTTGATGGTTTTGATATGTGCAGGTCTGCTGCTTTACACGGTTCACTGAGATTCAACCTTTACATGAGCCGTTAAACACCGCTGACGACCGTCAAACTGTAGACGGACTAAAACCGTTATTCTGTGTAACTGCATCAGTAAACTTTCAACAAAAATGAAAAAAACAAATGTCATCAAAGCTAAATATGGTTCATCGTCATCATCACGTCAATATTACTGTGGGTTATTGGTAATTTTTTGGGGTCTGGTTAAAAATCTGCACGTCGAGCAGATTCTGTAAGTGTGTCCCACGTCTGAAATATACCAACACAATGAAAACTAATATTGGATTCAGTTCCTTATACACTTAAGATGTACTTAAGTCAGAGAGTTAATAGCCTGTTATGATGACTGACTTTTAAAAGTGAGGAAACATAAATCAGTTTGACACAACAGTTTCAATTAAACAGTTTATGAGACTAATTCTTCAACTTGCGTTCAGTCAACTCACATTATTAAGACAGCTGGAGAACTTAAGTTTCCAAATTGAACCCAATTAATGTTTTTTTTTTATAGTGTTTTTGTGCTTTTTAATATTTATTTTAACATGTAAGAAACATCAGGAAACACAGAGATTAATAATCTGCTTCCTCCGTCGATGTGAACAACAAATATTTCTGATTTCTCCTCATGATAATACTCACACATACAGTATAAAGACATTTAAATCTTTGTATGTTTGTTGTTCTTCCCAGAGAATGAAGGTTGCTGCAAATGTTACAACATTTATGAGACATTTTAAGGCTTTTTCATCATTAAAACAAACACCTAGTATATAAGAATTAGTTTTAGAAAATCAGCTGGTCTCACGCAGAAACTCTGATGTGATGCAAATGAGAACCAAAACACCAAATAATCACCTACACCGGCAGTTTTATGCATCTTTTTTTGGTAAAAGTCTCAGAAAAACAAAATTCATCCTCTTCAGTTCTTCCTCCGTCTCTTCCAGCAGTGTTTCCTGTCACTGAATCCCATTCCGAAGCTTAGAAACATCCAAAAATCATCAGTTTAGATGTTTTCTTTCTAAAGTTTTCTTTCTCTGCGAGGTCTCAAACACAATCACAGGCTCCCCGACTCGTCTTCGACTGGTCTTCTACCTTCGTGATCGTCCCGCTCCTCCAGCTGAGCGTCTCCTCGTCCTCTGCAGGCCGACCCGCTGAGGCCCCGGAGCCTTCGTCTTTGTTCCTTCCCTCCGTCCTCTCCCCCGCCGGGATAAGCTTTTAGCTGCATCCTAGCTGCGCGGGCTAACCGCCACGCAGCAGCTCTCACAGGCTCCTCGCTGTTCCAGCCAAATGCCGCCACACAACACCATATAATTAAGAGCTCTGAATGCGAGCAGGCAAATGCAAAGCAATTTGGGATAAGGCGAGAGGCTGAGAGAGACGGAGGAGGCAGGAGGGGGAGGAGGACCGCGGCGAGCCAACAGCCGTTTCAATCTAATTGGGCCATATCAATTTATTTCACATTTCTGAAATGTCACGCCTTGATGTGAAGCTAACAGAATTTGCATACGCGCCACAGCATGTTTTTACCTCAGCAGCAGAGTGTGGACGAAATAAATAGAGACAGGAATAAATATAGGAGAAGAGACGGCGGAGGGAAATGCCAGAACCTTTCTGCCTCCGGCTGAGCGCCGCGGACCGGCGAGGGTGTGGCGACGCCGCCGCCGCATCGCCTGATGTTTCCAAATGATGTTTCCTGATGGAGTGTCAGCTTTTAAACACAGGCGGTGGCGGAGGTGACACATCCACTGCAGAGCTGAGAGAAGAAATTCAACACAACAACAGCAATATGCAGCAAATTCACTGGAGTCAAAGTTCTAGTGTTATTTTAAGATAATTTAGAGGGAAGTGTTGAGGTTCTGGTGCTGGCTAATGTTGGCAGAACATCACAGAGTTAACATTATTCAACACCTGTGAGTGTTACTTTAAACATTTGGGCGTTTGGGCAGCAGCAGGTAAAGTGTGACAGCCGCCATTTTCTGTCCTTTTCATGTTATCGCTATTTTGTATGAACGTGCTTATTATTAAATATGTACTGCTGAGTTACCGTCGTTGTTAGCTAGTAAGCAGCTGTAGGCTATTTTTAAGACACTCTAACGTTAAGCTAGCTTAGTTATCGTAACACTAACTCTTTTAGAAAGTAGTTTTAGCTATTTGGGCCTAGAAGATAGTCGCTTTTAATCTATGTGTTTCCTCTCAACAGTGTTTTATCTGACACGATTGTGTCCTGCATGGACGTAGACAATGTCCAGATGTTGCTAAATTGTCTCTACCTACGACTTTTCCATTTTAACTACTGGTAATGTTAAATGTTAAGAGCTATACACAGTTGACAGGTTTGCGTGTGTTCTGTGAAAAGTGGATTATTATGATAAAGAGTGTAAGAGTGGGATACAGCAATTTATGCAATTTAATGTATTTCACAGTTAGTAGTATAGTTAGTTAGCTGTGTATTAACGTAACGTTAGCTCATGCTTGTTATGGCGTTTTAGATACGCAGCCCGACGCATGTAACGTAAATAAATAGCCTTCAATCAGTTTGATGTATCTCAAGAATGAATTCTGTTCTGTCATCATAGTTGACAGGAATTTGCTTCTTTGCATCTGTTGATTTGTAGAAGTCAAGACGATCAGGAGGGTTTTCATTCAGAAAATCAACCTTCAGGTATGTAAATATAACAATGTAACCGATGCAGCTGTTGTATTTCACTCACATTCAGTAAAGCTTTAGAATTGAAGCCATAACAGCCAAGACGGTATAAGTGTGTTTGTTTGGAAGCATACAAAGACATCACAATCATCACATGAGGTGTAAAAAGCAGTATGTAAAGTAAAAGACAATATTTATTCATAATTAAAAACAGCATTGAAAGGATGTCTGAAGAGATTTCGTGTTGTCTTCCTCCTCCTCTTCCTCTACAGTCTGATATTGTAAACGGCAAAAAAAGAAATGAAAATGAAAGAAATACATCAAATGCATCAAATTACAAGCAGCTGATTTTGAAGAATTCCTTTCTGAAGGTAAACTTCCCAGCTGGTATATCAAAAAACCAGTAAAAAGTTATTATACTGTATAATTTTGTATAAACACTTACACTGTCATGCAATTTTGTATCTTAAGCTCATCACATAGTGAGAGAGAAGTTCTCCGTCCCTGTGGACAAGATCACTGTAGATGATTCTGGCACCGAGGTGGATGAAACAGTCGTGATGATGATGATGATGGTAAATTTGAAATATATTTATATTGCATTAGCAGAAGTGGTCCTTGGAGATGCAACCATTGCAATGACTTAATTATCTTACATCCAGTTTTAATATTAGCATATAAAATATTAGGACACCTGTTGGAAAAAGGTTTAACTTGAATTATGGGTTTAATTGATAAGTAATTGCTTAAAAAAAAGTCTTTATAGCACAAAATGCAGCAAAGCAAAGCAAAGACGTTTTCTCTATTGATAAATATTGATTATCAATCAGGAAAGATACAGGCTGATAGCAGACGTCACGTCCAGAGCTGAATACAAGATTTTATCCACATTTCAACTGCAAACAGACAGTAACAGTAACAGTGAGATCTCAAAACCAGCGGAGTGAACTAGAAGTGATGAAGAGACATCGCAGAGTTCTTCAGCCAGAGAGGTGAGTTCATCATCATGATCATCATCATCATCATGTGTCTCCATATAGACTAGAATAAATCATATCTAAACTTACACACAGTAAATGTGATGGTACGTTCACGAAAATCTTTTCTTGATCATCATTACCATCATGCTATAACGATGACTGACAGTTTGCTGCTTTTAGTCTAAATGAGAACTAACTATTTACCTTTTTTTTATGTGTATTTTATCAGAATTACTTAAGTTTTGTTCTGACTCCCACATAACTCTGGAAAAGTTTCTTGCGATCTAAAGAATAATCTATTAAATTCTAAGAAATAATACTGAGGTTTACATGTGTGACAGTAGAAAAAGACGGTTAACGTGCCTGCAGCTCACGTGGTTGAGACTGAAGGTATGTCGGTATTATAGGTTATAGGTGATTGTAAGGATGAGCAGAAGTATGTGTGAAATAGCACAGGTCGGTTATTTTAAATAAATTCCCATAGTGCATCACTGCTAAAATTATCATCAGAAATGTGGATTTAGAGCTGAATTATCAGTAGTTTGTCACTAGTGAAAGTACATCAGCAGGTTGGACTAGAGAAGAAAACAGCAGTGTTAGTGTTGGTTTCAGCCCTGCAGTCGACTCGTATTACTGCAGTAATGTGATAACTGTCTGATCCGTATGAAGTCATATCAGATACTTGAGTAAGTACAACAATTGTCTTTTTTTTTTTTTGTCTTTGCAGGAGAAATCCTGCAGTGAACTAAAGATAAATATGCATTATAAAAGATCCCGTCTGCAGGAAAGGTCATGGAAGTATTTATTACCTTAATTGCATTCAAATTGAATTTTTGCATCAAGATTACTTGACACTGTACAGAGCCCATTTGATTATTAAGGCTCAAATAATATTAGATGTACCCAGATAAAACTGTTTATAATATTTTGATTATCCTTGCTGATGGGGTGAACAATGGGGTGAACAAATATTAGAAATACTTCCAGTGTAACATAATGCAACTGAACAAACTACAGCCTCCAAAATGAGTTTCAACAAAAACTGAACATTATAACTTTCATGGAGGAAGATTTACTGCAGAGCTGTTGATTGAACTGCATTGGATTCAGATGTAGGTGCATTATTCTCCTCATTCATAGCAGCTATAATGACTTTGTTTGGCCGCTCTGAGGGGAGATGATATCAGGCATGAATGCATCAGCAGTTACAGAGAGATGTCTATCTCAGAATCACTTAAACTCTTATCATTCTGATTCAGGACTTTTATTTATTCATTATTATGTTTCTGTGTTTGCTAAAGAACACTTTTATGATGATCAAAGTAAGACTGGTTCAAGACAATTCAGAGAAAGACCAAACTTGTGTCCCAGGAACCGAAAACACAAACTGCAGGATGAGGTGGTCCAACGCAGGAAAGAAGAGCATCCTGCAGAAGATGTAGAATAGTCAGCACCTCATCCACAACCCCAACGAATCCTCTTCTGTGAAGCACTATAGCAGGATGTGTCTTACTGACAGCAGCAGCTCAAACAGTGTTTATGTGTGATAATGCACCAAATTAAACCAATGAGGATTATTACAGTTATCTATAAGAAAATTCCTGTTTTTGGATCAGGAGCAATAACAAACTCAATACCTCGGCATACCTCAATGCATCAGATCATTGTGTGTTTGACATGATACGTGATATCTTAGAAGGTGTAGCACAGTATTAGTAGTTAAGTTGTTTGAATATTTGAATCACAACTTTATTAAAGCCTCTGGAAACGTGGTTTGAAATCATGTCTCATTAAGCATCCATGAAAATCTGAATGAAAATAAATATTCAGAACTATTAGAAAACTGAGCTCAAAAACAGCTCATTTGGCTGCTCAAACCATTTCTCAGGACTGTGTGGGCGTGTCCAGATCACATTTGATTGACAGCTCATTTTCACCTCAAGTACCATTTTATTTTCTGTTCATTCACTAAAATGTTTTATTGATATGGAATAAAATACCAAATCTATCAAATGGACCCTACTTAGTTAGAAAGCTTGAATAATCCACTAACTAACAAACTAGGTTAGACCACCTGAAACTGTGTTTTTATTCAACTATACCTCCTGGAGTATGGCGCTAATCGTTTTAGCATCTTCCATTCACAGACATGAAACGGTTAGCATTAGCTTTTCTATTCAAAACTTTTGAGCTTATTATCAACTACCCCAGTGGTTTACTAGTTATCTTGACTAATCGGCTAACTAGCAGACCAGAGTAGACCACTCATATCTGTTTTTATTGAACTATACCTTCCAGACTATGAAGCTAAGTGTTTTAGCATCTTTCATTCACTTACATGAAACGGTTAGCATTAGCATTACTATGCTACACTTTTGAGCTACTCACAGATTTGGATGGTGTACCCAAGTCTGCTCGTTAGCTTAACACAGTAACTTTCAAACCATATCAGGCTAATTTGAATTCTTATTGTAGCTAAAAGCAAAGAAAAGTGCACTACATTGTTTTCTCATGAGGGGAGATGAGAGTAAGAGTTGTGAAGTCAGCTTGGCCAGATAGCCACATCAATAATTTTTCTCTTAAATATGATTGGGCAGGTATTTATTATGTAATAAATTCCCTAGTTTAGCCCCGCCTAACTGCAACCCAGTAACAAGAGAAGGGAGAGAGACTTTCTAAAGAATTACATAAACCATGTCAAAGGCTATGCTCTCATACTTTTTAGGTGTTTACTATATGCACATTAGATCCCAAATTACATGATTAATAGCCAATCAAGGATTTGCCTTTCCAGGGGCTTTAACAATGATATTATATACTCCAACGTGTATGTGTGTTCAACTTTATGGATAAAAAGAATAACACACATAAACATGTTGTGCACTGGAATCAAACATTACGCCTCGTTCTGAACCTCCCACTAATATTCAGTGATGTTGTTCCAAAAGGCGACAGACACTGACATCTGTTTATACTGTTGTTTCATATCATTCACACTGTATTTTCTCCGTCTATCACAGAGGCAATGACAGTATTTATTGAAGAGCATCATCGGTTATTTATAGATTTGCATCCTCAAAATAATTTCATCCCAAAACATCACTTCATGGTCCATTTTCCTGAGTTTAGATGCAGAATTGTTCTTTTATATGTTTGGAGTATGAAGCCTAACACAAAGTCTTTTAAGTTCAGCATTAAAAACTTCAAGAACATCACAACGTCCTTTACCAGGAAACAAATATCTGCTGCCTTTCATCACATCCCATCATTGCTGCTGTGTAACAGACCTGTCAATCAGCAGCTTCCAGCCCTGTGATTGGATGTCAGGTAGTGGGCGGAGCTACAGTATGGTTTACATTTGAGATTAGAGCTCTCTCACACACACACACACACACACACACACACACACACACACAGAGGAATGTAGAGAAAGAGAGAGAGAGCACTGCTGTTGACCTCTCTCTTTCTTTTGTGTTTTTGAGCCAAGTTTTTGCCCTGAGTGCTCGATATATGATCCAACCCAACACACACACACACACACACGCATGCACGCACATACGCATGCATGTACACACACACGCATGCACGCACACACACACACAGATATATACAGAAACACACTTGTGCACACACAACTTTTTCACTTTTTAACCCTTTCAAACACACACAAAACATGTCTGTACATACACAATGTTTTACTTTCACACACTCACATACACACACACACACACACACACACATATATATATATACACACACTCACATTCCTGGAAGACAAAGACAGAAGAGCAAGGTCTGTCAGAGTCAAATGTCAAACTGCTCTTAGCTGCTGTTTGCTAAACACTCCTCTGGTAATGACTTCAAATAGCATAGCAAAACATGTCCTGTGTGTGTGTGTGTGTGTGTGTGTGTGTGTGTGTGGAGAGAGAGAGAAAGAGCAATTGGGTGGAAACGAGGGAGAAAGAGAGACACTGAGAGATGAACTTTAAGCTCTTGAGAAATAAGTACTTCTAATTAGTTTGAATTGTAAAACCATCAACAACACAGAGAGAAAGAGGATGATGAAGAGGAAGCAAACAGAGAGAAAAAAGATGGGACAGATGTGTCAAAAGGGGGGGGTCATACATGACAACCAGTCTGCTAAGCTTTAAAAACTAAGTGCTAACTTTACCATAGTGTTAGTTATTATATTTGGCAGTTCATTTTGTGTGTGTGTGTGTGTGTGCGCACACCATGTGTCTGATTACAAAACATAAACAGTATGATAGAAAACAAGTGTCTCAGAAAGCCAAACGACACATCAGACGCCTCCTCGTTGTCCCCGGTGACGATGATAACGATGATACTGAAGTTGCCGTAATATACGATCTCTGGATCCTCGTGGTTGCCTCCCTCTGGAGGCCACGTCCAACTGGTAGGAGACCCATCTGTAATCCCTCCAGTGCAGAACATATAATATCTGCAGGCCTGGGAACATCTCAGGATCCCCCAGGAGGAGCCGGAGGACGGTTGAAGGATGTCTGGGTGACTTCACTCAGTCTGATGCCACCGTGACCCGGTCCTGGATAAGCGGCGGAGAATTGGATGGATGGATTTACATTATCACATGAGATTATTGTAGTTTTTTCTGTTGTTTTTTGTCTAAGGATCCCAGGAAGAGTAGCTGTTGTGCTGCTATCAGCTAACGGGGATCCAAATAAATAAATAAATGTACAGAGATGAGAGGAAAAAGGAATAATTGGTACGTTGGCTGTTTGAAACAAATAAACAGTCATGGTCCAGCAGTCAAATTTGAGCGAATAACACAACACGTCAAGGCTTAAAAATACTGTATTAACATGATAACAAAAGCACTATATTCAATAAATTTGGGTTTAATTAGATTGAGCGGCAGATTGTGACTGACGTGAGGCGGCTATATTTGTTTAGGCTTTAAATCTGGTATATCTGAACTTTCAGAAAAGTCATAATTATAACTTGGATGTTGAGACTATTAAGAAGTCGGAAACTCAGCGTACGTTTGGCGTCGTACAGCAGCTCTGGAGGTTCATACTTCTATAAACATGTGTGTGTTTTCCCTTTTGTGAATGTGTCTATTAGTTAACCACAACCTGGATCCATCATCCTTCTGCCTCTCTGTCTGTCTTTGAAGTGGAGGTGGAAAGCTGAACCCGGCATTAGCCGTCTCGCTCGCCCCGGGGCCCGACACTAATATGTGAACGCTGCCGAAATGAACAATACCGCCTTTACATTCATTACAGAGAGCCATCAGTCACTGTTTAAAACTATGTGTGTGTGTGTGTTTGGGAGGAAGGGGTGACATAAAGATCACACACACACACACACAAGCATTCACACACCACATGATACCTGAGGATGCATACACACATTTGTATTCATTGTTCCTGACATTCTTGTATAATACAGGTGGACACTGAGACGTATGTAGTTAAGGTCTCATTGAAGCGATGAGTCGCTCTAAATCATCCACGTGTCTCCGCCAGCTACGTGCTAACACTTTATATTACATGTTGAGTGGTGGTTGAACACAGAGTATATTCTATGTTGAGTGATATTTAGCTTTGTGCTTTTACGTTAGCATTATTCTATATTGAGTGATAATTGGCAAAGAAGAAGAATCTGTGGACCTCGTAGATTTTTACTTATTCTTTATACCAGTTGTCCTTTATGGAAGCTGATTTTTCTTACTTTGTATAGACACTTTTTTTGATTGTCATGCAACACAACACCAAGATAAATCCCTTGTATGTGCAAACTTACTTGGCAATAAATCTGATTCTGTTTGTATATAAACCTGACCGACGTCTGGAACCTTCAGGTC